>NC_134097.1:73556187-73859020 GCF_000715075.1 Nicotiana tabacum
AGCAACAAAGTCCATAGTGATCCTCTCCCACTTCCACTCAGGAATATCCATTTGCTGGAGCAAACCACCCGGTCTCTGATGCTCATATTTCACCTGCTGACAATTGAGACACCAAGATACGAATCCCACAATATCTTTCTTCATCCTTCTCCACCAATAGTGCTGCCTCAAATCCTGATACATCTTCGTGGCAACTGGATGAATGGAATAACGCAAGCTATAGGCCTCCTCCAGAATCAACTCCTGAAGTCCATCCACATTGGGCACACAAATTCGGCCCTGCATCCTCAACACCCCATCATCACCAATGGTCACATCTCTAGCATCATCATGTTGAACTCTGTCCTTAAGGACAAGCAAATGTGGATCATCATATTGGAGCTCTCTGATGCGATCATATAAAGAAGACCGAGAGACCACACACGCCAATACCCAACTGGGCTCCGAAATATCCAACCTCACAAACCGATTGGCCAAGGCATGAACATCAACCGCAAGTGGTCTCTCCCCAACTGGAATATATGCCAAACTCCCCATACTCACTACCTTTCAGCTCAAAGCATCGGCCACCATGTTGGCCTTTCCCAGATGGTACAATATAGTGATATCATAATCCTTAAGCAACTCCAACCATCTCCGCTGCCTTAAATTAATATTCTCTTGCTTGAACAAATTCTGAAGACTGCGATGATCAATAAATACCTCACAAGATATGTCGTACAAGTAATGCCTCCAAATCTTCAATGCGTGAACTATGGCAGCCAACTCCAAATCATGAACGGGGTAGTTCTTCTCATGGGGCTTCAACTGACGAGAAGCATAAGAAATAACTCTACCCTACTACATCAATACACAACCATTCCCAACTCTCGAAGCATCACAATACCTGGTATATGAACCTGAAGCTGATGGCAAAACCAACACCAGAGCTATGGTCAAAGCTGTCTTGAGCTTCTGAAAGCTCTCCTCACACTCACCCGACCATACAAATGAAATACCCTTCTGTGTCAACTTAGTCAAGGGCGATGTGATAGATGAGAATCCCTGAACAAACCAGCAATAATAGTCTGCCAACCTAAGAAAGCTGTGAATATCTATGGCTGAGGTCGGTCTGGGTCAACTCTTAACCGCCTTTATCTTCTTCGGATCAACCTGAATACCCTTGCTAGACACTACGTGCCCCAAGAAAGCTATAGAATAGAGCCAAAACTCACACTTAGAGAATTTTGCATAAAGCTTCTCCTCCCTCAATCTCTGCAACACAACTCTCAAATGTTCCGCGTGCTCCTCCTGACTACGCGAATACACCAGAATATCATTAATGAAGACTATGACGAATGAATCGAGATAAGGCCGAAACACATTGTTCATCAAATGCATGAACGGTGATGGGGCATTGGTCATCCCAAAATACATCACCAAGAACTCATAATGACCATATCGGGTCCTGAAAGTCGTCTTAAGAATATCCGAGTACCTGATCTTCAACTAGTGATAACCTGAACAGAGATCAATCTTGGAGACACCCTCACTCCCTGAAGCTAGTCAAATAAATCATCAAAGCGAGGCAAAGGATACTTGTTCTTAATTGTTACCTTGTTCAATTGCCTATAATCAATGCACATTCTCATTGTGCCATCCTTCTTCTTTACAAACAGAACTGGCGCACCCCAAGGTGACACACTAGGCCGAATGAACCCTTTATCTAGGAGTTCCTGAAGCTGCTCCTTCAATTCCTTCAACTCTTCTAGTGCCATACGATACGGCAGAATAGATATGTGTTGTGTGCCCGGCACCAGGTCAATACCAAAATCAATATCCCTGTCCGGTGGCATGCCCGGCAGGTCTGTAGGAAACACATCGGGAAAATCCCTCACAATTGGGACAGAATCAATACTAGGAGCCTCAGCTCCGACATCCCTCACAAATGCTAGATATGAAAGGCAACCCTTACCAACCATACGCTGGGCTCTCAAGAATGAGATCACTTTACTGGGAACATAATCAGTCACACCTTACCACTCGATCTGTGGCATACTCGGTATAGCCAATGTGACTGTCTTAGCATAACAGTCTAAAATAGCACGATACAGAGATAGCCAATCCATGCCCAAAATGATACCAAAATCCACCATGCTCAACAATAACAGATCCACTCAGGTCTCCAGACCCCCAATAGTCACCACACACGACCAGTACACATGATTTACAAGAATAGTATCGCCCACCGAGGTAGATACATGAACAGGTAAAGCAAGAAACTCACGGGGTATACCCAAATAATGAGCAAAGTATGATGACACATAAGAAAAGGTGGAACAGGGATCAAATAATACAGAAGCATCTATGTGGCAGACTGAAACAATACATGTATTAATAGCATCTAAAGCAATAACATAGGGTCTACTGGGAGTGCATAGAAACGGGCCTGACCGCCCCCTGATCGACCTCCCCCTCTGGGACGGCCTCTAGCTAACTGACCCCCACCCCTAGCTGGCTGAGCGGGTGGTGGTGAAGAAACTGGCGCCTGAAGTCGGTGACTGACCTCTCTGCTGGGACGAACTAGCAACACGACGAGGACACTGCCTCCACATGTGGCCCATCTCACCATACTCATAACAATTCCCAGGTGCTGGAGAAGGGGACTGAAGGGAACCCCTCGCACCAGAGTGACTAGTAGATGCACTCGGCATAGAAGAGCCCGGAATTAATGGAGCACGGGTCGAACTCTGAGCTGGAAGGGTGCTGAGTGATGACTGGCCCTGTTGAGATCCATGATAACCATGACCCTAAGATGCCCCACGATAACCTGGGTGAGCTGACTGAGCAGTCCTGAATGAACGGCCTCTACTGTGCTAAAACTGGCCCCTCAAATGAGTGCCACTATAGCTTCCAGATCCTCGAGACCTCTTGGCCTCCCTCTCCTCTCGCTCCTGACGGAGAACCATTTCAATCTCACAGGCGATATCTACAACCTCCTCGAAGGTAGCACCAGTCAGCCTCTCCCTGGTCGTACAAATACGGAGATGATAAGTAAGACCATCAACAAACCTCCCGATCCTCTCTCGATCTGTCGGAACCAACCAGATGGCATGACGAGTAAACTCAGAAAACCTCAACTCGTACTGTGACACAGTCATATCCCCCTGTCGCAACCACTCAAACTGCTTACGCAGCTCTTCTTTGTAGGACTGCGGTACATACTTCTCTAGTAAGAGAATGGAGAACTACTTCCAAGTAAGGGGCGCTACACCAACAGGCCTACACCTCTCATACGCCTCCCACCAAGTGAAGGCAGTCCCAGAAAACTAAAAGGTAGTAAATGCCACACCACTAGTCTTAAGAATCCCTATTGTACGAAGTGTCCGTTGGCACTTATCCTAGAAACCCTGGGCATCCTCGCCCCCTGAACCATTGAATGTCGGAGGCTACAGTCTAGCAAACCTCTCCAACCTACGCTGATCATCCTCCGGCATAGCAGGTGCATCATCTGGCATAACTGGTACCACAAACTCTTGAGCTGGTGCAATCGGCTGGGCTGGAGGTGCCCCCGGCATCTGAAGTCCCTGCACGACCTGCTCAGGTGTGTGAGCAGCGGGAGTCTGGTTGCTTTCCCGGCCTGTGAAGTAGATGTGGTTGTAGCGGCTAAAACCGCCTGAGCCAGGTCAGTGCAAACTGATAAGATCTGCGCCAAGGCCTCCTGAAGACCCGGAATCACATTGGGCACAGCTGGTGCCTGAACTGGTACTGCTGGAGCATCCATAGCTGGAGCCTGATCCTGAGCTGGGGCAGTTGGTGGATCTACAGGTGCTGCCCTCGCTGTTCTTCCTCTACCACGACCACGACCGCATCCACAGCCTTTGGTGGCCATAGCTGGTGGCACTGGTGGTCGTCCACCTCGTCTGGTAGCTCGTGTCCTCACCATTTGTGAGAGAATAGAATAACAGAAGTTTAGTACTCGGATCAACAAGTTCGCACGATAAGAATTTCAAGAATATGAAGTTTCTTCCTAAAGGTTCTACAGCCTCTCGAGGATAAATACAGACAACTCCGTACTGATCCGCGAGACTTTACCAAACATGCTCATAACTCATGAGAACTATGTAACCTAGGCTCTAATACCAACTTGTCACAACCCTAACCCGGACCCGGTCGTGATGGCGCCTCTTGTGAAGACAAGCCCAGCCAACTATTCCCAATTCGACGTTAAACATTTAATACATCAGTAAAACATTCTAAGACATGATTAATAGTACGAAGTAGCAGATAATATCGATAAAAATCTGGAAGTACAACCCAACACAGCCCTTACCGGGGTGTCACAAGTCACGAGTATCTATGAGCCATAATACAAGTCTGCTAGTGTCATAAACTACTACAAATGTTTGAAAAGGAACAAAATTTCTAGAGGAGTAGAGACACAGGGCTGCGGACGTTAATAGCTACCTCGTAATCTCCAAAAGGCCTGCCTGGAACTGGAGGAAATCAGCACTCTAGAGCAGAGCCAGCAACGCCTAAATCTGCACACAGGGGTGCAGAGAGTAAAGTGAGTACTCCAACTCAGTGAGTAACCAATGTAAATAACGACTGAAAGTAAGAAAGCATGTAATACACAAGGCATTCTATAATAAAGCAGTAAAAAAATCACTTAAAATCAGTAAAACCAGTAAAAATCAAGTAAAATCCTCTTCCAACCAGTAAATAGATAAATGGTAGATAATTAAGATAAAGTAAACAAATAGAAGTTCGCCCCTCGGGCATAGTATCCACAAATCCGCCCCTTGGGCAACATCTCAGAACAGTACCAGCCTATCGGGCTCAATCTCAGAACAATACCCTTACAGCCCAAGTGATATAACAAGCCCTCTCGTGGCATCAAATCTAGGCCCTCGGCCTCATATCAATCAAGTCACCTCGTGGCGTATATATCTCAGGCCCTCGGCCTCAAATCAGTATCAGTATTTCCTCACAACTAGGCCCTCGGCCTTACTTAGTCAAAAATACTCACAAGCCCCTCGGGCAATAGTAAAACAGTGTTTCTCAGCCAAAACATCATTTAAAATATCATTTAAGTCTTAAAATTGAGTAAACATGGTTGAGTATGAAAACAGTGGGAAATAACATGACTGAGCTCAAGTATAAAGTCAAAACAGTGAGGAAATATCAATAAAAAGCCCCGAAGGGTTCAAATAGTTGGCACTAGGCCCAAATATGGCTTCAACCCAAGTAATGAGGATAGCAAATAGTTTTCATTCAAATACGCGGTAAAATCATCAATCAGGACGGACCAAGTCACAATCCCTAATAGTGCACGACCCCATGCTTGTCATCAAGCGTGTGCCTCACCTCAATATAGCACTACGATGTGCAAATCATGGGTTTCAAACCCTTAAAGCATCATTTACAATCGTTAATCACCTCAAACAAGCTAAATCTCTAGCTCTCGATGCCTTTGCCCCGCGAATTGGCCTCCACGCGCATCGAATCTATCAAAAATCATAACAAGTACATCAACATATGCTAAGGGAACAAAGCCCAAGCGAAAACAATCAACAAAGGGCACAAATCCCAAAATTACCAAAACCCGGGCCCCGGGCCCACTTCTCAAAAATCAGAAATGTTTACATCAATAGATTCCTCATCTCCCCACGAGTCTATCCATATCAAGAATACCAAAATCGGAGTTCAAATGATCCCTCAAATCCTCAATTTAAGGCTTCTTAAACTCAAGCCCTAATCCTCTATTTTTAGCCTTTTAATTCCTTTAATTTCAGTCTTAATCCATGAAATACTACCATAGAAATGTGTTTTAGGTCAAAAATCTTTACCTTAACGAAGTTCCCTTGAAATCTCCTTTCCAAATCGTCCAAAAGCTCTCAAGTTGAAGTCAAAATGGTGAATACCTTCCAAAAATCGCGAAGGCAAGCTTATATACATTCTGCCCAGACATTGTTGCATCTGCGACTCGCGAACCGCTTCTGCGGTACCGCATTTGCGGTCAAACCTCCTCTTCTATAGAAATTCATTTATCCAGCCTAAATCGCATCTGCAGTCCAATCGCCGCATCTGTGGCTCTGTAGGTGCGGCCCCCAGACCGCATCTGCTATTCCAGACATCCCTCAGCCTTTCCGCCTCTACGACACACTCAACGCACCTGCGGTCCCTAAACTACAGGTGCAAAAACACCAGAAGCAGCAAACTTCAGCAGCTGCAATAACCTTCCAACTTCTCCGTTAACCATCCGAAATCATCCCGAGGCCCCTCGAGACCTCAACCAAAAGTAGAGATCAATATGGATCCGAAGAAAGTGGAAGCAGTGCAGAGTTGGCTCAGACCGTCCTCACCTACATAGATCCGGAGTTTTCTTGGTTTGGCGGGGTATTACCGTCGATTTGTTAATGTATTCTCATCTATTGCAGCACCTGTGACCAAGCTGACCCAGAAGGGTGCTCCGTTCAGGTGGACGGAGGAGTGCAATGAGAGCTTCCAAAAGCTTAAGAAAGCTTTGACAACAGCCTCAGTATTGATATTTCCTATAGGTTTGGGGTCTTATACTATTTATTGTGATGTGTCGCGAGTTGGCCTCAGTGCGGTGTTGATGCAAGACTGTAGGGTGATTGCCTACGCATCCAGACAGCTGAAGGTGCATGAAAAGAACTATCCTGTCCACGACCTTGAGTTAGCGGTTATTGTTCACACCTTGAAGATTTGGAGGCATTATTTGTACGGTATCCCATGTGAGACCTACACTGATCACCGAAGTTTGCAGCATTTATTCAAGCAGAAGGATCTTAATTTGCATCAGAGGAGGTAGTTAGAGCTACTTAAGGATTATGATATCACTATTCTATATCATCCCGGTAAGGCCAATGTGTTGGCCGATGCTTTGAGTCACCGGGCAAAGAGTTTGGGGAGTTTACAATATCTACCAGCGGTGGAGAGGCCCATGGCGTTGGATGTTCAGGGCTTAACCAACCAATTTGTGAGATTGGATATTTCTGAGCCGAGTTGACTATTGGCTTATGTGGTCTCTCACTTTTCGCTTTATGATCGTATCAGGGAGCGTCAGTATGATGACCCCCATCTGCTTGTCCTTAAGGACACAATCCAGCACGGTGATGCTAAGGAGGTCACTACTGGGGATGATGGTGCATTGAGGATGCAGGGAAGGCTATGTGTGCCTAATGTAGACGGATTGCGTGAGTTGATCCTTTAGGAGGCTCATAGCTCATGGTACTCCATTCATCCGAGTTCCACGAAGATGTATCAGGACTTAAGGCAATATTATTGGTGCGAGGAATGTAGAAGGACATAGTGGAATATGTAGCCTAGTGTCTAAATTGCCAGCATGTGAAGTATGAGCATCAACGATTGGGTAGATTACTTTAGAAATTAGAGATTCCGTATTGGAAGTGGGAGCGGATCACTATGGATTTCATTATTGGACTCCCACGGACTAATACCTTATTCAAACTCGTTTCAATCATCAAAACACCTCAAACAACATCAAATCTACACAATCACATCGGATTCAAGCCTAAGTTTCTAAAAATCTTCCGAAATACGCTTTCGATCAAAAACCCAACCAAACCACGTCCGAATGACCTGAAATTTTACACACACATCCCAAATGACACGACAAAGCTACAACAACTCTCGGAGTTCCATTCCGACCCTTATATCAAAATCTCGTCTATCAATCGGAAATTGCCAAAATATCAACTTTGCCAATTCAAGCCTAATTCTACTCCGAACCTCCAAAACCCATTTCGATCATACTCCTAAGTCATAAATCACCTCCCGAAGCTAACCGAACTATCGGAACTCACATCCGAGCCCTCTAACACTTAAGTCAATATCCGGTTGACATTTCCAACTTAAGCCTTCTTAAAAGAGACTAAGTGTCTCAAACATTATCAAAACCACTCCGGACTCGAACAGACCAACCCGATACCACAAAACATGGATAACGAAGTATAAAGAAGTAGAAATAGGGAAAATAGAGCGGTAATTCATGATACGACTGGCAGGGTCATCACATCCTACACAACTTAAACAAACGTTCGTCCTCGAACGAGTCAAGAAACATACCTGAAGCCTCAAATAGGTGAGGATATCTGCTCTGCATCTCCTGCTCGGTCTCCCAGGTAGCCTCCTCCACGGGCCGACCTCTCCACTGCACTTTCACTGAAGCTATATCCTTTGACCTCAACTTTCGAACCTGATGACCCAAAATAACTACTGGCTACACATCATAGGTCAAATAATCATCCAACCGAACCGTGCTGAAATTCAAAACATGAGACGGATCCCCAATATACTTCCAGGGCATAGAAACATGAAATACCGGATGCACACTCGACAAGCTGGGTGGCAAAGGAAGCTCACAAGCCACCTCCCCAATCCTCCGAATCACCTCAAAAGGTCCAATGAACCGCGGACTCAATTTCCCTTTCTTCCCAAATCTCATAACACCCTTCATGGGTGAAACCTTCAGTAGAACCTTCTTTCCCACCATGTAATACACATCGCGAACCTTCCTGTCAGCATAACTCTTTTGCCTCGATTGCGCTGTACGAAGCCTCTCCTGAATCATTTACACCTTCCCCAAAGCATCCTGCACCAAATCCGTCCCCAATAGCCTAGCCTCACTGGACTTGAACCAAGCAACTTTAGATCTACACTGCCTCCCATACAAAGCCTCATATAGAGCCATCTGAATACTCGACTAGTAGCTATTGTTATAAGCAAACTTTGCAAGCGGTAGAAACTAATCCCATGACCCTCCGAAATCAATAACACAAGCACGCAACATGTCCACCAATATCTGAATAGTGCGCTTGGATTGCCCGTCCGTCTGAGGGTGAAAAGCTGTGCTTAACTCAACCTGAGTACCCAACTCTCCCTGCACAGACCTCCAAAACTGCGATGTAAACTGAGTGCCTCTATCTGAAATGATGGAAACTGGGATACCATGCAAACGAACAATCTCCCGGATATAGATCTCTACCAACCGCTCTGAAGAATAGGTAGTACACATAGGAATGAAGTGCGCAGACTTGGTCAGCCGATCCACAATCACCAAAATAGAATCGAACTTTCTCAAAGTCCGTGGAAGTCCAACAACAAAGTCCATAGTGATCCTCTCCCATTTCCACTTCGGAATATCCATTTGCTGTAGCAAACCACCCGGTCTTTGTTGCTCATATTTCACTTGCTAACAATTGAGACACCGAGCTACGAATCCCACAATATCTTTCTTTATCCTTCTCCACCAATAGTGCTGCCTCAAATCCTGATACATCTTCGTGGCAACTGGATGAATGGAATAACGCAAGCTATAGGCCTCCTCCAGAATCAACTCCTGAAGTCCATCCACATTGGGCACACAAATTCGGCCCTGCATCCTCAACACCCCATCATCACCAATGGTCACATCTCTAGCATCATCATGTTGAACTCTGTCCTTAAGGAAAAGCAAATATGGATCATCATACTGGCGCTCTCTGATGCGATCATATAAAGAAGACTAAGAGACCACACACGCTAATACCCGACTGGGCTCCGAAATATCTAACCTCACAAACCGATTGGCCAAGGCCTGAACATCAACCACAAGAGGTCTCTCCCTAACTGGAATATATGCCAAACTCCCCATACTCATTGCCTTTCAGCTCAAAGCATCGGCCACCACGTTGGCCTTTCCCGGATGGTACAATATAGTGATATCAAAATCCTTAAGCAACTCCAACCATCTCCGCTGCCTCAAATTAAGATCCTTTTGCTTGAACAAATGTTGAAGACTGGGATGATCAATAAATACCTTACAAGATATGCCATACAAGTAATGCCTCCAAATCTTCAATGCGTGAACTATGGCAGCCAACTCCAAATCATGAACGGGGTAGTTCTTCTCATGGGGATTCAACTGACGAAAAGAATAAGCAATAACTCTACCCTCCTGCACCAATACACAACCAATCCCAACTCTCGAAGCATCACAATACACGGTATATGAACCTGAAGTTGATGACAAAACCAACACCGGAGCTGTGGTCAAAGCTATTTTGAGCTTCTAAAAGCTCTCCTCACACTCGCCCGACCATACAAATGAAACACCCTTCTGGTTCAACTTAGTCAAGGGTGATGCGATAGATGAGAATCCATGAACAAACCGACGATAATAGCATGCCAACCCAAGAAAGCTGTGAATCTCTATTGCTGAGGTTGGTTTGGGCCAACTTTGAACCACCTCTATCTTCTTCGGGTCAACCTGAATACCCTCGCTGGACACCACGTGCCCCAAGAAAGCCACAGAACTGAGCCAAAACTCACACATGGAGAATTTGCATAAAGCTTCTCCTCCCTCAATCTCTGCAACACAACTCTCAAATGCTCCGCATGCTCCTCCTAACTACGCGAATACACCAGAATATCATCTATGAAGACTATGACGAATGAATCGAGATAAGGCCAAAACACGCTATTCATCAAATGCATGAACGCTGATGGGGCATTGGTCAGCCCAAAAGACATCACCAAGAATTCATAATGACCATATCGGGTCCTAAAAGCTGTCTTAAGAATATCCAAGTCCCTGATCTTCAACTGGTGATAACCTGAACGGAGATCAATCTTGGAGAACGCCCTCGTTCCCTGAAGTTGGTCAAACAAATCATTAATGCAAGGCAAAGGATACTTGTTCTTAATTGTTACCTTGTTCAATTTCCTATAATCAATGCACATTTTCATTGTGCCATCCTTCTTCTTCACAAACAGAACCGGCGCACCCCAAGGTGACATACTAAGCTGAATGAACCCTTTATCTAGGAGTTCCTAAAGCTGCTCCTTCAATTCCTTCAACTCCGTTGGTGCCATACGATACGGCAGAATAGATATGCACTGTGTGTCCGGTACTAGGTCAATACCAAAATCAATATCCCTGTCCGGTGGCATGCTCGGCAGGTCTGTAGGAAACACATTGGGAAAATCCCTCACAACTGGGACAGAATCAATACTGGGAGCCTCAGCTTCGACATCCCTCACAAATTCTAGATATGAAAGGCAACCCTTCCCAACTATACGCTGGGCTTTAAAGAATGAGATCACTCTACTGGGAACATAATTAGTCACACCTAGCCACTCGATCCGTGGCATACCCGGTATAGCCAATGTGACTGTCTTAGCATGACAGTCTAAAATAGCACGACACGGAGATAGCCAATCCATGCCCAAAATGACACCAAAATCCACCATGCTCAACAATAACAGATCCACTCGGGTCTCCAGACCCCCAATAGTCACCATACACGACCGGTACACATGATTTACAACAATAGTATCACCTACCGAGGTAGATACATGAACAGGTAAAGCAAGAAACTCACGGGGTATACCCAAATAACGAGCAAAGTATGATGACACATAAGAAAAGGTGGAACAGGGATCAAATAATACAGAAGCATCTTTGTGGCAGACTGAAACAATACTTGTATTAACAGCATCTAAAGCAATAACATGGGGTCTACTGGGAGTGCATAGAAACGGGTCTGACCGTCCCTTGATCGACCTCCCCCTCTGGGATGGCCTCTAGCTGACTGACCTCTACCCCTAGCTGGCTGAGCGGGTGGTGGTGAAGAAACTAGCACTGAAGTCGATGACTGACCCCTCTGCTGGGACGAACTAGCAACACGACGAGGGCACTGCCTCCATATATGACCCATATCACCACACTCATAACAACTCCCAGGTGCTGGAGAAGGGGACGGAAAGGAACCCCTCGCACCGGAGTGACTAGCAGATGCACTCGGCATAGAAGAGCCCTGAACTGATGGAGCACAAGACGAACTCTGAGCTCGAAGGGCACTAAGTGATGACATGCCCTGCTGAGATCCATGATAACCATGACCCGAAGATGCCCCACGATAACCTGGGCGAGCTGACTGAGCAGGCCTAAATGAACGGCTTCTGTTGTGCTGAAACTAGCCCTTCGAAGGAGCGCCACTATAGCTGCCAGATCCTCTAGGCCTCTTGGCCTCTCCTCTCGCTTCTGACGGTTAACCTTCTCAATCTCATGGGCGATATCCATAACCTCCTCGAAGGTAGCACCAGTCACCCTCTCTCTGGTCATAAGAATACAGAGATGGTAAGTAAGACCATCAACAAACCTCCTGATCCTCTCTCGATCTATCGGAACCAACCAGATGGCATGACGAGCCAACTCAAAAAACTCAACTTGTACTGTGACACAGTCATATTCCCCTATCGCAACCACTCAAACTACCTACTTAGCTCCTCTCTGTGGGACTACGGCACATACTTCTCCAGGAAGAGAACGGAGAACTACTACCAATTAAGGGGCGGTGCACCAACAAGCCTACGCCACTCATACGCCTCCCACCAAGTAAAGGCAGCCCCAAAAAATAGAAAGGTAGTAAATGCGACACCACTAGACTAAAGAATCCCTGTTGTACGAAGCATCCGCTGGCACTTATCCAAGAAACTCTGGGCATCCTCGCCCTCTGCACCACTAAATGTCGGAGGCTATAGTCTACTAAATCTCTCAAGTTGATGTTGCTCATCATCCGGCATAACTGGTACCACAAACTCCTGAGCTGGTGCAACCGGCTAGGTTGGAGGTGCCCATGGCATCTGAAGTCCCTGCACAACCTACTTAGGTGTGGGAGCGGTAGGAGACTGGTTGCCTTCCCCTGCCTGTGAAGTAGTTGCGGCTGTAGTGGCTGAAATCGCCTGAGCTAGGCCAGTACAAACTGATAAGATCTGTGCCAAGGCCTCCTAAAGACCCAGAATAACGATGGGCACAGTTGGTGCCTGAACTGGTACTGCTGGAGCATCCATAGCTGGAGCCTGATCCTGAGCTGGGGCAGCTGGTGGATCTGCAGGTGCTGCCCTCACTGCTCTGCCTCTACCACGACCATGACCGCGTCCACAGCCTTTGGTGGCCACAATTGGTGGCACTAGTGGTCTTCTACCTCGTCTGGTAGCTCGTGTCCTCACCATCTGTGAGAGAATAAAATAACAGAAGTTTAGTACTCGGATCAACAAGTTCATGACAAGAATTTCAAGAATATGAAGATTTTTCCTAAAGGTTCTGCAGCCTCTCAAGGATAAATACAGACATCTCCGTACCAATCCACGAGACTTTACTAAACCTCCTCCTGATTCGTGAGACCTATGTAACCTAGGCACTGATACCAACTTGTCACGACCCTAACCCGGACCCGGTCGTGATGGCACTTCTCGTGAAGAAAAGGCCAGCCAACTATTCCCAATTCGATGTTAAACAGTTAATACATTAGTAAAACAGTCTAAGACATGATTAATAGTATGAAGTAGCAGATAATATCGATAAAAATCTGGAAGTACAACCCAACACAGCCCTAACTAGGGTGTCACAAGTTACAAGCATCTATGAGCCATAATACAAGTCTGCTAGTGTCATAAACTACTACAAATGTTTGAAAAGGAACAAAAGTGCTAGAGGAGTAGAGACACGGGGCTGCGGACGTCAACAGCTACCTCGTATCTCTGAAAGGCCCACCTGGAATTGGAGGAAATCAGCACTTTGGAGCGGAGCCAGCAATGCCTGAATCTGCACAGAGGGGTGCAGGGAGTAAAGTGAGTACTCCAACTCAGTGAGTAACCAATGTAAATAACGACTGAAAGGAAGAAAACATGTAATACACAAGGCATTCTATAATAAAGTAGTAAAAAATCACTTAAAATCAAGTAAAACCATTAAAAATCTCTTCCAACCAGTAAACAAGTAAATGGCAGATAATTAAGATAAAGTAAACAAATAGAAGTTCGCCCCACGGGCACAGTATCCACAAATCCGCCCCTTGGGCAACATCTCAGAACAGTACCAGCCCCTCGGGCTTAATTTCTCATCACAATGGGTACCTGCGCTCACTGGGGGTGTACAGACTCCGGGAGGGGCCCCTTACGGCCCAAGCGCAATAACAAGCCATCTCGTGGCATCAAATTTAGGCCCTCGACCTCATATCAATCAAGCCACCTCATGGTATATATATCTCAGGCCCTCGGCCTCAAATCAGTATTAATGTTTCCTCACAACTAGGTCGTCGGCCTTACTTAGTCAAAAATACTCACAAGCTCCTCGGGCAATAGTAAAACAGTGTTTCTCAGCCTAAACATCATTTAAAATATCATTTAAGTCTTAAAATTGAGTAAATATGGCTGAGTATGAAAACAGTGGAAAATAACATGACTGAGCTCAAGTATAAAGTCAAAACGGTGAGGAAATATCAATAAAAAGCCCCGAAGGGTTCAAATAGTTGGCACTAGGCCCAAATATGGCATTCATCCCAAGTAATGAGGATAGCAAATAGTTTTCATTCAAATACGCGGCAAAATCATCAATCGGGACGAACCAAGTCACAATCCCCAATAGTGCACGACTACACGCTCGTCATCAAGCGTGTACCTCACCTCAATATAACACTACGATGTGCAAATCCGGGGTTTCAAACCCTCAGAGCATCATTTACAATTGTTACTCACCTCGAAATGGCTAAATCTCTAGCTCGCGACACCTTTGCCCCACGAATCGGCCTCCACGCGCGTCGAATCTATCCAAAATCAGAACAAGTATGTCAAAATATGCTAAGGGAACAAAGTCAAGCAAAAACAATCAACAAAAGGCACAAATCCCGAAATTATCAAAACCCGAGCCCCGGGCCCACTTCTCGAAAATCAGAAATTTTTACATCAATAGATTCATCACTTCCCCACGAGTCTATGCATATCAAGAATACAAAAATCATAGTTCAAATGACCTCTCAAATCCTCAATTTAAGGTCTCTTAAACTCAAGCCCTAATCCTCCATTTTTAGCCTTTAAATCCTCTAATTTTAGTCTTAATCCATGAAATACTACCATAAAAATGTGTTTTAGGTCCACAATCCTTACCTTGACGAAGTTCCCTTGAAATCTCCCTTCCAAATCGTCCAAAAGCTCTCAAGCCGAAGTCAAAATGGTGAAAACCTTCCAAAAATCACGAAGTCAAGCTTATATACATTCTGCCCAGATGTTGTCGCATTTGCGACTCACCAACCACTTCTGCGATACCGCATTTGCGGTCAAACCTCCGCTTCTGCGGAAATTCATTAATCCAGCCTAAACCGGTCCAATCGCCACATCTGCGGCTCCGCAGGTGCGGCCCCCATACCGCATCTGCAGTTCCAGACATCCCTCAGCCTTTCTGCTTCTGTGACACACTCAACGCACCTACGGTCCCCAAACCGCAGGTGAGAAAACACCAGAAGCAGCAAACTTTAGCAGCTGCAATAACCTTCCAACTTCTCCGTTAACCACCCGAAATCATCCCGAGGCCCCCCGGGACCTCAACCAAAAGCACAAACATAACCCAATACCTTATTCAAACTCGTTCCAATCATCAAAATACCTCAAACAACATCAAATCTACCAAATCATATCGGATTCAAGCCTAAGTTTCTAAAATCTTCCGAAATAGGCTTTCGATCAAAAACCCAACCAAACCACGTCCGAATGACCTGAAATTTTATACACACATCCCAAATGACACGACGAAGCTACTGCAACTCTCGAGTTCCATTCTGACCCATATATCAAAATTTCGTCTATCAATCAGAAATTGCCAAAATATCAACTTCGCCAATTCAAGCCTAATTCTATTTCGAACCTCCAAAACTCATTCTGATCACACTCCTAAGTCATAAATCACATCCTGAAGCTAACCAAACCTTCAAAACTCACATCCGAGCCCTCTAACACATAAGTCAACATCCAGTTGACTTTTCCAACTTAAGCCTTCTTAAAAGAGATTAAGTGTCTCAAACCTTATCAAAACCACTTCGGACATGATCCAACCAACCCGATACCACAAAACACGAATAACGAAGCATAAAAAGCATAAATGGGGAAAACGGAGTGGTAATTCATGAGACAACTGGTCGGGTCGTCACATTACTCATAAGGCAAAATTTAAACATGCTTAGTAACAGCATACAGATAAACCAAATTGAATAACTAATACATGAAAAAGCATAGATGTATAGTCATAGAACACATAAAGTTGTGTTTCAAAATCTAACTGGAGACATACCAGTTAATGAAGAGATCATAGAATGTAAAGCGAGTGCAGTTCAATATCTAGCCTTGGCTTACAGCCGGCTAGATCAGTGATTATCACAAGTAGCAGAGAAAGATATGAGAGTTTTAAGTGTGAGTGTGTGTTCTTTGAACTTGTGTCCGTTGTTCAGAACTTAAAATAAGAGGGGGTTTATATAGTAATCAAAAGCTTAACAAATAAGGTAAGATATCAATTAAGTAGCAAATCAGGGAAATCACATGTAAATCAGCAAATTCTTCCCTTAATCAAGGGACAATTAAATCAATGGTAAAAGGATGCTAAGTATTTAAGGGAAAGAATCAAGTAAGGTTTAGGTATAGAAAATATAATAAGGGGTAAATGAACAGAGGTTTTAATTAAGGAAACAAATCAGTAAGAATCGGCAAAAATACAAACAAGGCAAGGAAAAAATAATTAAGGCAAGCAATTCAATCAAATCGAGTAGAGAGGTAAGAATCGAAAGTTAAAGGGAAAGTGTTCAAATCAAACCAAGAAATAAGGAGTTCAGAATATTCAAGGGTTCAATCAAAGAGAAAGTCATGAAAGAGTCAGCGTGTTTAGCATATAAATAAGGTAAAACATGAATAGTCAGGAATCGACATATAACTTCAACAAAACAAAAAGTTAAACAACACTAATTCAATGAGAAAGATACAGGTCTTGACATGAATAATCATGACGAACACAAGCACATAGAATCAGTGAAAGGTCAAACTAAAAAATTCAGTAGAAGCACATTCGGGCAAGAAAGTCACGAGAAATCACAAGAACTCAAAGCAAGAACCAATCGATATACTAGTACTCAGAAACCAGACGAAGAACATCAAAAAACTAGAGCTTTTAGTACAAATAGGCTAAGGTTGTAGCAGACTTACAAAATCAGTAAAAATATATGAGAAGCAGAAGACTAAACGCAAAAAGTCATACAACAATTTGTAAAAGAAATTCTGGAAACCCTAGTTTAGGAAAAAATGAAAATCACTTGAAAATCATACGATTCTTATAAAGAATCTTAAGGTTATTCTAAAACTCACATGAAACAAACCCAAATCATCTTAGATCTGTACAGATCTAAGAGGTTTAGAAAAGAAATTAGGGTTTCGAAGAGAACCATACAGAGGTGAAGAAACCTGCTTAGAAAACCATAGATAGTAGTCAACATAGGACGATCTTACTCAGAATCACACTGGAATGGCCTGAAACAGGTGAGAGAGGAACCATAGATGCAAGCCAACTAGCCCTGGTCCCTTGAGGGCCCTGGAGATGGCAAGATTAACGTAAGGGAGGCCTGAGATGTGGTGAGAAGTCATCGGAGATGGCCATGGACAAGGGTCAGTGAGGTTAATAGGGTTAGGTTTTGAGAGAGTTTGAGAGCAGAGAGGGGTTTCATGGTGGCGGGTAGTATAGAAATGATAGGGTTTGGGGGGTCTTTTGGGTTTATTTTAGGAATGGTCATTTGTGGCCGTTGATCTTTATGATCAACGGTAGATTCAAAGGTTTTAGGGGCTGGATCGGGTAGCTGGGATTTGGGCTGGGTAATTTAATTAAAATTTGGGCTGGTATTGGGGTTGGATTGGGGCTGGAATTGAAATAAAATTAGGCCATATTTTAAATAGCCATTTTTAATACTATATAATTTATAAGAAATAATAAATGATTTTTAAGAAATACTTTTTTGTACTAAAATGATTTAAAATAGTTGTTTAACATTTTAAAATTATAAAAGATTATTTTATGCATCAATAATATAATTATGCATTAGTAAAGCTATTATTGCAAAGATATGCAACTTAGCTTAAAATGTAAATGCAATTACAAAAAAAAAGCACAAAAATATTTAAATAATATTTTGGTATAAATAAAGAATTTAGATGACTAAACCAACCACAAAAATAAACTGAAGGATAATTATTGGAAATTTTATAAATAAAAAGGGAAGAAATAAATCAATTTGGAGCTTTTAAAAATTATTGAAAAATTATAAAAAAATGCTTATGCATGCTTATAACTGCATATGTGCTATTTTGAAAGTATATATGTATTAAAAATATATGAGGAAAAGTTGGGTATCAACAGCTGCCCCTCTTTACCCGGGAATGATGAAAGAGTTTTCGGGTAAAGAAATAATGGCCAATTTTGACCGGACAGAATGTTTTGAAAGACAGAGGCCGGACTCTGGCCTTGAGTTGCGTACATATCCCTGGTCTTACAGAAATCAGGCCATGTGTAGTTCTGGATTCATTGGCGGAATATACCGATGAAGTCATTACAAGAACGGACACGAGATGCAAGAGCGACTGTGGTGAACAGCTAGGGTTTGAGATACTTGAAGGAACTGGAGCGAGGTCACTCCTTCTAGGATAGTGGTTGCTTGCTGGTCACCTACAGATGAAAAGATGCTGCCGACATGTATTTGTGCGAAAATTTAAACATGATGCAGATTCCCTTTGGACCATGAAGGTTGTTTTTGGACGGTTAAAGATGACATCCTTGGACCATGATGTCCTGGGTCATGAATTGTTTAGTGAGTGCAGGCCATAAAATGTTGTTCTCGGGCCATGCAGATGGTGCCTCCGAACCATGACGCTTTTGAATGATGAGATGCAAATTTGAGGGATCATCAGGCCATAGCATGGTGTTTTCTGGCTACGAGGATGATGCCTTTTAGACTATGATGCCTTTGGATAGATTGGCAATATTTCAGCCCATGAGATGCAATAATATGATGTTAACAAGACAAGACTTAGTCTTGTGAAATGGAGGGCAGAGCTTAGCCCGATTGAAAAGCAAATAGATAGTACTAGAAATAGAGCAATACTTGTGCAAAGAAGGAACGTGCTTAGTCCCATGCATATAGGGAGGCAAGGATTAGCCTCATGCAAATAGGGAGGCAGGGATTAGCCTCATACAGATATGGAGGCAGGGATTAGCCTCATGCAGATAGGGAGGCAGGGATTAGCCTCATGCGGATATGGAGGCAAGGATTATCCTCATGCAAATATGGAGGCAGGGATTAGCTTCATGCAGATATGGAGGCAGGGATTAGCCTCATGCAAATAGGGAGGCAGGGATTAGCCTCATGCAGATAGGGAGGTAGGGATTAGCCTCATGCATATAGGGAGGCAAGGATTAGCCTCATGCAGATATGGAGGCAGGGATTGGCCTCATGCAGATATGGAGGCAGGGATTAGCCTCATGCAGATATGGAGGCAGGTATTAGCCTCATGCAAATAGGGAGGCAAGGATTAGCCTCATACAGGTACGGAGGCAAGGATTAGCCTCATGCAAATATGGAGGCAAGGATTAGCCTCATGCAAGTACGGAGGCAATGATTAGCCTCATACAATTATGGAGGCAAAGACTATCCTCATGCAAGTATGGAGGCAAGGATTAGCCTCATGCTAATATGGAGGCAAGGATTAGCCTCATGCAAATGTGGAGGTAAGGATTAGCCTCATGCAGAGAGAAAGTAGCAAATAAGAGTAGTATATGTCTTAGCTGGAGAAATATTCGGTGTCTGATGCCCTGATTGATAGCGAATTTGTTACGTGTATATATTTTTGGATGTTATAGCTACGTCAGATATGCCTGCGTTCACAAAAAAATTGTAAGTTTTGTGAGGAGAGGTTGGTTCATGCCTTCGTCTGCTGGCCTTGCTTTGCTCTATTCTGGAGGCCTTTTCGAGTTCCCTTGGGTAACACCTGACTATTACGGAAATAAAGTTTTCAAAAAATATGTAATCATTGATAAAAATAGAGTTATTTTAGAAACATATTGATATATTAAGTAATTTAGATGAACTAGTGACTGTAACACATCTCAAAGGTATTGCAGCTCTCTTATATTGGAATTTTGAGTGTCTTTCTCAAAATTCTGCCCCAGTTTGGTAGATGATCTTTTGACCATTTGCGGATAATGGGCCTTTCTGAACCTTCTTCTGAATTTTGAGAATCCTTCTCAAAATTTTGCCCCTGTTTTTTAACAAATTTCTGACTTTCTGGCATGTGATGGCGTCGGCTGGACTTGCTCCGGAATTTTGAGGGTCCTTCTCAAAATTTTGCCCTAGTTTCTGATCTTGGGGGAAAATGGAAATTTTATTGTGATATGAACAAACCCATAAGGCTGCCTACGTATCCCCTCTTAAATTGGAATTAGGTCAAGCGTAATTCAATTACATCAGATGAGGAAATGTAAATGATCTAAGCATAGTATCTCTTGACTGCGTCTGAATTGATTGGTTTTGGCCAGATTTCTCCAACCATTTGTGCAAGTATGAGTGCTCCTTCTGTCAGCACCTTGTGAACCATGTACGGACCTTGCTAGTTGGGAAAGAATTTCCCTTTGGCTTGATTTTGATGTGGGGAGATCTTCTTCAGTACCAACTAACCTGGTGCAAATTGCCTTGGTTTGACCCTTTTGTTGAAAGCTCCAGTCATTCTGTTCTAATAAAGTTGGTTGTGACACACTGCATTCATCCTCTTTCCATCGATAATGGCCAATTGTTCATAGCAACTCCTTATCCACTCTACATCACTGAGTTCAGCTTCCTATATGATTCTTAAAGAAGAAATCTCTACCTCAGTTGGGATGACAGCCTCGGTACCATAAACCATCATGTAGGGAGTTGCCCCAATTGATGTGCGAACTGTAATGCGGTATCCCATCAAAGCAAAAGGTAGCTTCTCATTCCAATGTTTGTGGTTTTCTACCATCTTCCTTAGTATCTTCTTGATGTTTTTGTTGGCGGCTTCTATGGCTCTATTTATCTAAGGTCTGTAGGCTGTGGAATTCTTGTGCTTGATTTTGAAAGTTTCACATATAGCTTTCATTAGATCACTGTTAAGATTGGTGGCATTATCAGTAACAATAGACTCGGGAACTCCAAATCGGCAAATAATACGATCTTTGACAAAATTTGCGATGACTTTCTTGGTCACAACTTTGTAAGATACAGCATCTACCCATTTCGTGAAGTAATTAATGGCTACCAGAATAAACCTATGTCCGTTTGAAGTAGTGGGCTTAATTGGACCAATAACATCCATTCCCCAGGCGGCTAATGGCTAAGGTGAGCTTATTGCATTGAGCTAGTTTGGCGGCACTTTTATCATATCAGCATGCACTTGGAATTGAAAGCAATTGCGAACATACTGGATGCAATCCATCTCCATGGTCATCCAAAAGTAACCGGCCCTAAGTATCTTCTTAGCCAAGACAAAATCATTCATGTGCGGGCCACAGATCCCGGCATGTACATCCTCAAGTAGCTTAGAAGCTTCCTTTGCGTCGACACATCTTAGCAATCCCAAATCAGGAGTTCTTCAGTACAAGTTTCCTCTGATGTGCAAGAAGTGATTGGACAATCTCCAGAGTGTGCGTTTCTGAGTGTGGTTTGCATGCTCCGGATATTCTCCTTTTGGCAAATACCTTTTGATGTCATGGAACCAAGGCTTTCCATCTTTTCTTCTTCGACATGAGCACAATATGCTGGCTGATTATAGATCCTCACCAGAATGGGATCAATATAATTCTTATCTGGATGTTATATCATAGATGACAAGGTGGCCGATGCATCGGCAAACTCATTCTGAATTATGGGCACATGTTGGAATTCTATCTTCGTGAACCTCTTTCCAATTCCTGCATATGGTGCAGATATGGCAATATCTTGGAATTCTTGGTGGCCCACTCTCCTTGTACCTGGTTCACAAGAAAATCTGAATCACCTATTACCAGAGCTCCTGAATATTCGTGTCGATTTTCATGTTGAGCCCTAGTATGCAGACTTCGTATTTCGACATGTTTTTGGTGCAGGGAAATCTGAGTTTAGCAGATACCGGATAATGTTGACCCATTTCTGATACCAGAACTGCTCCAATGCCCACTCCTTTGAAATTTGCAGCTCTGTCAAAGAACATTCTCCAACTGTCATATGCTTCGGTAATGTCTTCCCCTACGAACAACACTTCCTCATTAGGAAAATATGTTTTCAAAGGTTCGTATGCTCCTCTCACCGGATTTTTAGCAAGATGATCTACCAATGCTTGTCCTTTGACCGCCTTTTGAGTTACATAGACGATGTCAAACTCACTCAACAGTATCTTCCACTTGCCTAACTTCCCAGTCGGCATGGGCTTCTGGAATATGTACTTTAGAGGGTCCATCTTGGATATAAGGTACGTACTATAGGCACAGAAGTAATACCTCAATTTCTGAGCTGTCTAGGTCAAAGCATAGCAGGTGCATTCCAGCAGAGAGTATCGTGATTCATAAGGTGTGAACTTCTTAATCAAGTAATATATGGCTTGGTCCTTTCTTCCTGTCTCATCATGTTATCCCAAAACATATCCGAAGTCTCCATCCAAAACGGATAGATAATGTAGCAAAGGTCGTCCTGGTTCTAGCGGGACCAGAACTGGTGGTGTGGATAGGTACTCTTTGATCTTATCAAAAGCTTTCTGAAAATCTTCGGCTCAACTTGTCTCGGCATATTTCCTCAGTATCTTGAAAATGGATTCACATATGACTGTGGACCATGCTACAAAGCGACTGATATAGTTGAGACGTCCTAGGAAGCTCATCACGTCTTTTTTGCTCCTAGGAGGCGGTAATTCTTGAATAGCCTTGACTTTAGACGGATCCAGCTCGATCCCCCGACGACTGACAATGAATCCTAGTAACTTTACTGCGGGGACTTCGAATACATACTTCACGAGGTTTAGCTTTAAGTTGTACCTCCTTAGCCTGTCAAATAACTTTCTCAAGTACGTTATGTGATATGCAGCCCTCTTGGATTTGATAATAACATCGTCCATATACACCTCTATATCCTTGTGTAACATATCATGAAAGATGGTTGCCATGGCTCTCATGTAAGTAGCCCCAGCGTTCTTCAGACCGAATGGCATCATCTTGTAATAGTATATCCCCCAAGGTGTAATAAAGGCTATTTTCTCCGCATCTTCTTCATCCATCCAGATCAGGTGATAACCTACGAAGAAATCTACAAAGGATTGGAGTTCATGCTTGGCGCAGTTGTTGATCAAAATGTGTATGTTTGGCAGTGGAAAGTTGTCCTTAGGACTTGCTCTATTTAAATCTCGATAGTCAACACATACTCTGACTTTCCCATCCTTCTTCGGAACTAGCACAATGTTAGCTAACCAGCTTGGGTACTCGACCACCCTGAGAACTTTGGCTTTGATCTGCTTGGTAACTTCCTCCTTGATTTCAAGCTCATGTCTAGTTTGAAGTTTCTGAGTTTTTGCTTCACTGGCGGACACATGGGATTAGTAGGCAACTTGTGAGTCACTATGGACGTGCTCAAACCGGTCATGTCATCATATGACCATGCGAAAATGTCCTCATACTCTTTTAGGAAATGAATGTATTCTTCCTTCTCTGTTGGTGACAAGTGAATGCTGATGTGGATCCCCTTGACGGTCTCGGCGTCTCCCAAATTTACTGCTTCAATTTCGTCCAGATTGGACTTAGGCTTATTCTCAAAGTTTTCAACCTCCCGGACAATTTCCACGGGTATCTCATCTTCTTCATCTGAATCATTATTCTCATGTTGCATTGCCTCATTACATGTCACAGTCACTAGTTCATTAGGAAAAGTAATAATAATGTTGTAGAAAGAAAAAGTGTAAAAATAGTAATGAATAATAAAGAGCAAATGCATTTGATTATAACCGAAAAATCATCCAGACAAGTACGACTTGATGAATCGAGCATTTATTTTGAAACAAGTAAATCTTAAAACAAAATTACTGGAAATCTTAAATGCCTAGAATAGCTATAGAAGTAAAATCTGCCAACCTACCCAGGGACTTGGCGGGCTCGGGATGGTGTGGCGGTCCAGTTCCTGAGAACAACTCCCTTCTTTATGGTCTGAATAGTGAGGCCTTCTTCCTTCTCCTCCTTAATTATGGCAATGTAGTCCATGTCTTCATCCTCCAAGAACAAATTCTTCAACCCAGCTAGTGCTTCCTCTTCTGCAGTCCCCCAAATTGTATCAGCTTGGTGAAAAGCTTGTTCTAAGCGTGGCACTGGTTGCTCGAGAGGGTAATATGGTTCGTGCCATGGAGGTGACCAATCATTGTATTCTTGCCATGTGTAGTGATATCCGAGCCCAAAGGTGGTACCATGACATTTCAGCCGTATCGATTTAGTGATACCTTTGAGGTTCTTCTCCAACCCTTTGTCGGGTTCATATCCAAACTATGCCAATATGCTTTCTATTTTACTGCTCCACCATTTATCTTTCTCGACGGCATTGACACGTTCAATGTGATGATAGGTCTCCCCTCCTAGCCTTCTTTTATGTCCAATGACCGGGATGGTTTGACTGGTGTAAATGGGGTTACTCCCATCTCCGTGAATGATCACCACCTGACGATTTCATTCGAACTTAACGGCTTGATGTAGTGTGGAATGCACGGCTCCAATGGCATAGATCCATGGTCGGCCCAATAGAAGATTATATGAGGCTGGTATGTCGAGCACTTGAAACTCGACGTCGAATCAAGTTGGCCCCATCTGCAAGAGACCCATCGAAAGCTTTCACGTTCTTTCTTCCTACCCATATTTCATGAAAACCTTTGTCCAACCTTTTCAGAGTGTCCAACAGACAAATATTGAGGCTTGAACCTCCGTCAACCAAGACCGTGGCAATGAATTTGTCTTTAATTTGCACTGTGATATGCAATGCTCGTTTGTGATTCAACCCCTCAAGTGGTAGATCATCTTCGTGGAAGATGATCTTATGACTTTCCAGTACCTGCCCTACCATATTGGCCATTTCTCTGCCAGTGATGGTATTGGGTACATAAGCCTCGCTCAACACCTTCATTAACGCATTCTTATGTGCCTCTGAATTTTGTAACAGTGATAGGATAGATATCTGAGCTAGGGTTTTGTTCAGATGGTCAACGACGGAATACTCTTTTGCTTGTACTTTCCTCCACAAGTCATCTGGCCTTGTCTCAATGACAGGCTTCCTGGAAGTGGCATCCTTACTTGATCCTCCCAAGTGTTCAGGTGTATAGACTCTTCCAGTCCAGTCATTCTTTGTGCAACGTCAGATTCCTCTACCTTTGCCTTCTCTTTTCGCCGAGCTTCGACAACATAATCTCAGGGTATTGCTTTTGAGTTGAAAGGAAGTGTGGTTGATACCGTCACTGTGAAAGGTGTGACCACTTTTACTTCAAATGGAGCGGGGGTGGCTGCAGACGGAGCCACCTCTACCTCAAATAGAACTGATGCAGCTACCTCAACCTCGATTGGTGACTGAGTCTTACCACGATAGGAGTAAGTGTGACTGCAACTTTAAAGTCATTGCTTTCTCGAATAAGCGCAATCGACCCCTCAAGGTCCTATTCTTCGTTTGTTTCTATCACATGTACCCCACCGCCTCTATGATCAGGGAGGGGGTTGTTGCGAACATTGGGTGTGGCTACCTTTGCCTGTACGACTTTGTTGTCAATTAGCGTCTGGATCTTATCCTTCAATGTTCGGCACTCATCAGTGGTGTGTCCCTTCATACCGGAGTGGTACGCACAAGTTTTGTTCGGATTGAACCATTGGGATGGGTTCTCTAATGCCACAACAAGAATGGGGGTGACATAACCAGCAGCTTTCAGTCTTTCATACTGTTGGTCGATGGGTTCAGCAATGGCGGTATATTGTCTAGGTAGCTTGCGGTCGAAATTGGGTCATGGTCTTGGAAAGTTTTGGCGAGGTAGAGGTGATTGAAAATTGGATGGTTGGGAGTTATAAGTGTGATGGACAGTGGCTGGTTGGGAATATCTGGGAGATGAGGGTTGATATGTGGGTGGTGGTGCCTTGTATGTGGGTGGAGGTGTTTGATATGTGGTTGGAGGTGTTTGGTATGTGTATGGAGATTTTAGGCCTTGAGCCACCATTACTATCCCAACATTTTTCTTCCTTGATATGTCGCCTGATTGTAATGCCTTATTTGTGGTCTGTAGTGCCTCAAAGTTTGTTACCATCCTGCTTTTGATTTCTTCTTTGATTCTTTCCCCGAGTTTGATGATATCGGAGAACTTATGATTTTCAATAATCATCAATCTTTCATAGTATTGCGGATCCTGTTCTCTGATGAAGAACTTGTTCATTTGTCCCTCGTCCATAGAAGGTCTAACTTTAGCTGCTTCCAACCTCCAACGGGTAGCGTATTCATGGAAGGTTTCGGTGGGTTTCTTTTTGAGATTCTGAGTGTAGAAAACATCTAGTGCATTTTCTATGTTGAACCTGAACCGGTCCATGAAATCCGATGCCATACTTACCCAACTGGACCATTTCCTGAGATCCTAGCTAATGTACCAGGAAAAAGCATCTCCAGTAAGACTCCTCATAAATAATTTCATTTTGATCATTTCATCCTTTCCGACCCCAACAAGCTTGTCACAATAAGTCTTCAAATTAACCCTGAGATCACCCGCGCCATCAAATATCTCGAACTTGGGGAGTTTGTACCCCTCTAGCAGTTCTACATATGGTTGTATGCATAAGTCCTCATAGTTCAAGCTTTCTATTCCTTTGTCGCCTTCGATACCCTGAACTCGGCTCGTCAACTTCTTGAGTTCTTCAGCCATATTTTTAATGAGTAGGTCCTTCTCAAAAGATTACGGTGTATAGGAGATTGGTTGGATAGAGTGAGGAACAATCCATGGACTTGGGTGTAATAATGGTCATTGGCTGAGTTTTAAGGATCGGGTATGGGTTGTGGCGTATTTTGGGGAGTATGGTAAGTGGTGGTTGGTGGGTATTGAATTGGGTTGTGGTAATATTGTGGCGGAGTTGGTATTGGTAATGGATTGAGATTTTGGGGTGGAGTTGCGTATTGATTTGGTGCGGGAGGTTTTCGTGGATGTTGATTTTGTGTGTTTTGTGGAGGTGTTGGGTTCTTTGTGTTTTGTTGGTTGATGTCAGGGACATTTAGGGTGAGTGACAAGTTTGCCAAGTTGTGAACCTGCTCAAGTTCTCCTTGTAATTCCAATATCTTTTGTTCCAGTCCCAAGACTAGATCATTTGGTGTCGGGGTACTTCGTCCATCAAAAATTTCTACAATCTCAACATTCTCCTTTCGGATACCACTTAGGTCATCCATTTTTTCTTTTCCTCTGCCTTTTGTATTTCTTGGAAGAGGAGGAGGTGGAGGGACTGTAGATTTGGTGTGATATGCTGATGAGGCCAGTATGAGCGAACCAACCTAAGGGAATGGGAATAATCAAAATAAGGAAAACAAAAGGTAACAAGTCAGTGAAGATTCTGAAATGTTTGTAGTATTTAAACACATATTACGGGAACGTCCTAATTTGGGAGCCTCGTTGTGCCCCAGGTAGGCCTAGCAACAGATAGATTTGGAGAACTTTAGATGCCAGTAAATGCTTCATTTCATAACATGAAAAACAGACGAATCCCAAACGACACTAAGATAATAGAAAAATAAGTCACTACTGGCACTTGGCCTTATTACATTTCAGGAAAGCAAATAAATCTAGCCTATTTAGTCCCAGAAGGACCTTCCCCAGATTCGATCTTCCTAACTCCATCATACAGGTCCCCCAGCTCGCGCAGACCCAGCAGCAAGTAGGCTCTGGCCAAATGTCCTCCTTTAGTTCCTTTAGCGTTCTGGCAATCCTCTATCCTCTTTATGACTTTACCTTCTAGCTCCACTATTCCTCGTTCTAGATATTCCAATTTCCTGTTAGAAGTGACTGCCATTTCTTTCCATTCTTCGATCAACCTCACATTCCTTTCATGTATTTTCCGGTGCTCATTCTCAGAGTCGTGGACCCTCTTGTGCAGCCTGTTGTATTTGACTTGAGCTTCAGCTTCATCATCTATGATTCTATTCCCTTTCAGATTGTCTTCTAACCATGCTGGGTAGAGAGGTTCACACCCTGCATGATACCTGTCGGGCTCGATGGTGTTCTTTTCAACAATGATCTTGTAGTGCCATATGTGATAAGCTTGGACTTTTAAAGGACGTCGTCGTCTTGGAAGTCTACTCTGAAATGACTCATCTTGGCAACCCTTGGTTCAACCTGTTTCCTGCTTGCCTCATAACTCGGATAGGGACATAAGGGTATATCCATCTCAACCCGATAAGCACCAAGTGTGGAGTGTCCCTGGATCTAATGATGAATTCATCCGTTGGGAACCATTCAAACATCCATTGTACATGTTCCTCAATCAGATTGTCGAAGAACTCTACCCACTCTTTGGCACTTTTCGGCTGAGCAAACCTGTCCGGAATGTAAGCCATCTGCTTGGGGGGTGGAAGGCAATATGTTTGTTCCAAGCCCTTCGCGGAAATTCTTGGCGATAATGACCCCTCTGAAGATGTTCTAATAACCACAATTGCAGCAACAAGTTACAACCCTCGAAATGTTGGACCCCTCTTTGACAGCGCTCCAGAGCCATGTAAATGTCGGATATGATCATGGGGACTATGGTGCATGTTTGTCCATTGATCCCTTCCATCAAAGTCTTGGCGACCATGGCCAACCTAGTATGGATTCTTTTCTTTTTAATTGGGAACAATATCAAGCCCAAGAAGCATACAATGAACACGAACACTTTGTGGTGGATGTTTCCTAGAGAAGTGAGAGAGAGCTCATCACGGTAGGTATAGTAGGACTTGCTATGGCCATACCTCTCATACAGATACTCGAAGGGTATGTAAGATTCCTTTAGGCATACCAGGTCAGCATTTTTCTTCAGCCCCATCATCTTCAAAAACCCTTTACCAGTACGGTTCTCCGGCACCAATAACCCGGGGATATCCCAAGTCAATCCCACAAGCCCCCAATTTCTTCTAGAAGTGGTGTCCTTTCTATGTCGCTGAAACGGAACACAACCCTTTCACTATCCCAGAATAAAGTGGCAGCCTCGATCAACCTTTTGTTTGGCTTAATGTCTAGTAGAGAAGGCAAGTTACCTAGGTACTTTCTTACATGTTTCTTGTCACTTGATGAAAGGTCCTCCCACCAATCTAGAAGTAATGGTGGAATGTTGCTAACCATACCGAATCTGGGGACCTCGTGCCTCATTTTCTGCAAAACAAAAGAGTTAGGCCCTTCTCCCCCACCAGACTCGACTATTTATACATTCATGATTAGCATATTGGCATTTAGTTCTCCAAATTAATGCACAGAACGTGGTTTTGTCTGTTGGGATTATGGAAACCCCGGTGGACTTTTGGATAAGGCTTATCTTAAAGGATCATTATGTGGACAACATATTGATCCGACTAGGTTTGACCATGATGCATGCACAATTTCGATCAGAGTAAGGTTACTATGAGGGTTTAGACTGGTACCTTCAAGCAGACAACTTGAGAGGGAAAGGCACGGAACCGTCAACTGCACCGCTGATCAACTAGTTTTACCGCAAATAATCCTTTCCGAATATTAAGGGTAATAAATGGGAAGAGCACAAAAATTCATCAAGCGTTGCTATAGGATTTAATACACACGAGTGGAATATGATGTGGAGCATAATTTATGCAGCAATAAATAGCATGTAGTCAAGTATTTGCATGTAGGAAAAAATAAATACAGTATTTAAATAATTGAAAGACAGTTACAGAAAAAGAAAACAAAGAGACAAGTCAGTTTCAAGAATAAAAGAATCATAAATGCTTTTTTTTTAAAATAGACAGTTATATCCAAATAAGGGGAAAGGGTACGTGGGATAGAGCATGCTTGGACTAATTCACAAAGATAAGTTCGTTATCGTAAGAGCCTAAGGGTATCCCCAGCAGAGTCGCCATGCTGTCACGCCCCCTTTTTTTCCCTCCGCGGGGAGAGAAGTCCGGGTTCCAACGTTCATGGGGGTAATAACTCATCTCCTTTTGGGAATTTGGGTTTTTGAAGAGTCGACACCTAACGGATTATGGTGCATTAGGACACCTAGAGTAATTAACTCATGGACTAGTTTGCATTATCAGAGATTACGGTAAGGGCTCGAAATAACCTTGAGGGGAAGGTGTTAGGCACCTCTCTCGGTCCACAACGGTGGGTACCGGCCGAACTTATACTTATGAATTAGTCCTTTTTGGCAAATAAATGGTTTAAACACATACTTGCAAATAAAGGCATGTTTTGGACATTGTATGACTCAAGTAATGAGACAAAGGAAAGGACTTGAACAAATTGCATATATAGAGAAAAGTAAAATTTAAACATCGGGGATTGGGAAAGAGGTGTCCTAGGTTGGTTAGCCTACAGGATCACCCCACGCAATACCCGGTAATCACTCCTCAATGATCGACTACACGTGACATTAGCGCATAGTCATCATATCCTTACTACCAATTCCCTCCCCTTGGTCATAGCCTAAAGCGCTCTAGCAACCTTGAAAATGTCCTATGTGTGCACTACATGTCCCTTCCTCGTGGTCCTGGAGGTATTTAGGACCTCTAACTAGGGTAGTTCTAGAACTTCCTAAGGTTTTAAAGGATAAAAATCTAGGCGTCAATCAAAAATAGTTAGGACTGCATTTAAAGAGAACAATTACAGGCTCACGATCACCTCCGGAAATATAACAAGTAAATGCACGTCTTCAAACAACAGTCAGGTGTTTAAGAGAAATTCCTAGAACATGATATCTAGGTGAGCAGGGATTATACGGCATTGAATTAGGACAAAGTGTCAAAGACCTATTTAGCTTACCTACTGATTTTAGGCCTGTTAAATCTGCAGAGTCTCAAATAGCAAGGCACAGTTTTAAAGTTGCAGAAATTTAATCGCCCTATAGGCTTGCCTAAGCGCATAACAGTGGTGTCCTAAGAGCATGATATCTACATTGATTAGAAATGCAGTAAAACAGTGAACAATTTTTAAAACGGACAAGTTGAGATCCTATGGATATTGTTTCTAGAGGTATTAATTTAAGGCAGTGTTTGAAAACTCATTTAAAGAAACAGATAGTTGATTAAACCAATTTAGAATGAACTAACATGAATTAAACTGATTTATTTAACTAAACTGATTTTAAGTTCTATAGGCATGATTTCTATTAGAGCTGATTTTAATCCCTATAGGCATGGTATCTAGTTATTAAAGTCATTTAGATCCTATAGGCATGGTTTCTAATATTGTGGAAGTAAAGAAAACATAGCAAATGCATTTGAATTAACACAACCCTATAGGCATGGCATCTACCTGATTTACCCAACGTATATATAACTACCCACCCCTTTTTCACTAAACATTCCAATGTTGTTTACAATAAATATTACAGACCAATGAATTAAATACATAAATGAACAGAAGTTAATCTATAGGGAGCCTACAGTAGGCCCAAATGACTTCCAAACCTCCAATAGCCTCAAATGCCAAAGTTCCATAGCCAATTTTGTGTCCAGCTATGTCAGAGTTCCCTAAGGATCTCAAGGATCCCGGGCAGTGCTCACACCTAGACCTTTTCGCAAATAATAACTGATTTAGGTGCATTATGGAAAGGCCAGCTCTGACATGCCATAGTTCATAGAGGTCTCAAGGATCTCAAGGCAGTACACATTCCAGAGGGGCAGAACCTAACATTCTAGGAGTAATGTGAGAGTGCATGATGACTTTGAAAGAGTTTGGTAAAACAGTTAGAGGTGAAAAGATTCGGAAACAGTTTTCTTTTTAAAAAAAATATTGGGAGTGACCAGTTTTGAGAAGAATGCTAGGAGTAGGAGTAGCAGTTTTGAAATCATTCTGAGGAAAACACACTTAGCAAACAACCCAATTAATCGAGGACTACCCAGGTTCACTTAACAAGCAAGCTTACAAACAAGGGGTGAAGGGGATTGGGAAACATATAGGGTTAAGACTACATAAACAGGCAAACTGATACAACAAATGTCTAGAACAACTAGGAGTATATTGAACAAATTAGTCATAGACATAGAGAAAGAATGTGAGAATCATGTTGACAACAAAGATATGCTGAATAGAATTGAACATAATCAGGACCAATTAAATGCACTAGAAGACTAAATAACTAACAAAGTCATACCAATTAAAGGGAGGGGTAAGGGAACTAGGTAAACATGCTGGACAGATATCAAAGAACGTAAATGAAGCCATTCATGCTAATTACTCATAAGGCAAAATTTAAACATACTTAGTAACAGCAAACAGAGAAACCAAATTGAATAACTAATACAGGAACAAGCATAGATGTATAGGCATAGAACACATAAAGTTGAGTTTCAAAATCTAACTGGAGACATACCAGTTAATGAAGAGAGCACAGAATGTAAAGCGAGTGCAGTTCAATATCTAGCCTTAGCTTACAGCCAGCTAGATCAGTGATTATCACAAGTAGCAGAGAAAGAAAGGAGAGTTTTGAGTGTGAGTGTGTGTTCTTTGAACTTGTGTCCGTTGTTCAGAAATTAAAATTATAGGGGTTTATATAGTAATCAAAAGCTTAACAAATAAGGTAAGAGATCAATTAAGTAGCAAATCAGGGAAATCACATGTAAATCAGCAAATTCTTCCCTTAATCAAAGGACAATTAAATCAACGGTAAAAGCATGCTAAGTATTTAAGTGAAAGAATCAAGTAAGGTTTAGGTATAGAATAGGTAATTAGGGGTAAATGAACAGAGGTTTTAATTAAGGAAACAAATCAGTAAGAATCGGCAAAAATACAAACAAGGCAAGGAAAAAATAATTAAGGCAAGCAATTCAATCAAATCGAGTAGAGAGGTAAGAATCGAAAGTTTAAGGGAAAGTGTTCAAATCAAACCAAGAAATAAAGAAGTTCAGAATATTCAAGGGTTCAATCAAAGAGAAAGTCATGAAAGGTTATCATGTTTAGCATATAAATAAGGTAAAATATGAATAGTCAGGAATCATCGACATATAACTTCAACAAAAGAAAAAGTTAAACAACACTGATTCAATGAGAAAGATACAGGTCTTGACATGAATAGTCATGACGAACACAAGCACATAGAATCAGTGAAAGGTCAAACTAAGAAATTCAGTAGAAACATATTCGAGCAAGAAAGTCTCGAGAAATCACAAGAATCCAAAGCAAAAACCAGTCGATATACTAGTACTCAGAAACCAGACGAAGAACATCAAAAAATTAGGGCTTTCAGTACAAACGGGCTAAGGTTGTAGCAGACTTACAAAATCAGTCAAAATATATGAGAAGCAGAAGACTAAACACAAAAAGTCATCAAACAATTTGTAAAAGAAATTCCGGAAACCCTAGTTTAGGAAAAAATGAAAATCACTTGAAAATCATACGATTCTTGTAAAGAATCTTAAGGTTATTGTAAAAATTACATGAAACAAACCCAAATTATCTTAGATCTGTACAGATATAAGAGGTTTAGAAAAGAAATTAGGGTTTCGAAAAGAACCATACAAAGGTGAAGAAACCTGCTTAGAAAACCATAGATCGTAGTCAATATAGGACGATCTTACTCGAAATCACAATGGAATGGCCTGAAATAGGCGAGAGAGGAACCATATATGCAAGTCAACTAGCCCTGGTCCCTTGAGGGCCCTGGAGATGGCAAGAATAACGTGAGGGAGGCCATTGGAGGCCTGAGAGGTAGTGATAAGTCATTGGAGATGGCCATGGATGAGGGTCAATGAGGTTATTAGGGTTAGGTTTTGAGAGCGTTTAAGAGCAGAGAGGGGTTTCAGGGCGGCGGGTAGTATAGAAATGATAGGGTTTGGGGGGTCTTTTGGGTTTATTTTAGGAATGGTCGTTTGTGGCCGTTGATATTTATTATCAACAGCCGAGATTAAAAGGTTTTGGGGGCCGGATTGGGTAGCTGGGATTTGGGCTGGGTTATTTAATTGAAAATTGGGCTGGTATTGGGGTTAGATTGGGGCTAGAATTGAAATGAAATTAGGCTATATTTTAAATAGCCATTTTTAATACTACATAATTTATAAGAAATAATAAATAATTTCTAAAAATTACTTTTGTGTATTAAAATGATTTAAAATAGTTTTTTAACATTTTAAAATTATAAAAGAACATTTTATATGTATCAATAATATAATTATGCATTAGTAGGGCTATTATTGCAGAGATATGCAATTTAGCTTAAAAATGTAAATGCAATTATAAAAAAATACACTAAAATATATAAACAATATTTGACATAAATCAAGAATTTAAATGACTAAATCACCACAAAAATAATTTGAAGGATAATTATTGGAAATTTTATAAATAAAAAGGGAAGAAATAAATCAATTTAGAGCTTTTAAAAATTATAGAAAAATTATTAAAAAAATGCTTATGCATGCTTATAACTGCATATGTGCTTTTAAAAGTATATATATGTATTAAAAATATATGAGAAAAAATTGGTTATCAACAGGTTGTCGGTCACGCGAATTTGGGTCTTGACACTTGGTTTCTACAGTTAGAGAGCAAGTCTGCAGATTCATCGAGGGGCTCAACTATGTTATTAGATTTAGTATGTCTCGAGAGTTGGAGAAGGATACTCCATATCAGCAGATGGTAGAGATCGCACGAAGGTTGGAGGGTATGCAGGGGCCGTGAGAGAGAGGACAGGGAGGCCAAGATGCCTCGATATTTGGGTGGATATAGTGGTGCATGCTCTCCAATTTTAGCCCATCATGGCAGAGGCTATGTGAGCCGCCTAGTTCGTTTAGCAAATATAGCTACTAGCGATGCTCCTACTATTTCGAGGTCTCAAGCTGCCCATTTTGCTCAGCCACTTTCTAGTGCACCTTCTGTACGGGGTGCGTTCAGCGGTCAGTTTAGTCGACCAGTCCAGATCAAATTCAGCAGCCACACCCACCGAGAGCTTTTATTGAGTGTGGTGATATCAGACATATGGTGATGGACTGTCCCAGACTCAGGATGGGTGCACCTCCACAGACTACACAGGTTCCACGGATTCCACAGGGTCCACATGCCATGGTTGTTTCTCCAGTTGCAGCTCCACATGTCCCACCAGCTAGGGGTGGAGGTCACATAAGTAGAGGCCGCCCTAGAGGGGGAGGCCATGCTCGTTTCCCTTGGAGGTAGTTGCATTGGATGCTAGTATCACAGGTATTGTTCCGGTTTGTCATAGGGATGCATCAGTCTTATTTGATCTGGCATCCACTTATTCATATGTGTCATCTTACTTTGCTATGTATTTGGATATATCTCGTGATTCTTTGAGTTCTCCTGTATATGTATCCACGCTACTAGGGTTGTGTCCTTCCTTAAGGCACAACAGATGGTTGGGTGTTGGATATATTCCAACACCCCAGCAGCATTTATGCGTCTGAAGAACAGTATATTCCAACCATATCTCGACTCATTCGTCATTGTATTTATTGACAATATCTTGGTATATTCTCGCAACCGGGAGAATTATGAGAAACATTTGAGGATCGTGCTCCAGACCTTGAGGGAGAAACGTTATATGCAAAATTCTCCAAGTGTCACGCCCCAACCTTGGGAGGTGTGGCTGGCACATTGAATGATTCGGATATGATTTGAGTCATTTTCTCTCGATTTACCTTGGGTTTAAATGGTGCATCAGTCAGAAGAACGGGATGCTCCTCGGGAGCAACAGCGAGCTCATTGTAAAATGTATGGTGCCAGATTTTCTCCATATCATCCCAGTCTGTTATGATACCATCTTCTATTGGATATCTGAGAGAAAAATAACCTTTTTTATACTGAGCTTCCTCGCCAACAAAGGTATTTTTTTGTCCTATTCCAACCATGACGCCAGTGTGACGAGGACGAGCAACTATACTTGGAAAAACAGCCCTAGGAGAATCATCTCCAGCAAAGCCAACCTAAAGAACCAAACGATGCAGTTATTATTCATTAGTAGGTCACATTAGGAGCAATCTAATCAGAGGCGGACCCAGGATTTTAACGCAACAGGAACACTAGTATTCTGCAAAACAAGTGCCCCTAAAAACTTTTAGTGTTCATGGTACCAACTACCTCTGAATGTAGTTAACTCTATACATATGGAGCTAAATTATAAGCATTTTTTCTAACTAACCTTGCTCGTTACACTTCCGTTGTCAATAACAACTGGTTGGATATCCTTCCCATGATCAGCCATCTTGTAAGTACTACAGAGTCAAAGTGAAAATTGTCCACAAAAATCAGCTCAGACTGTGAGAAATTTCTTCCTTTATCTTTCATATTTCCAGTAGAAATCACCAGCTATTTACATGAACCTCAAGTTTATCGATTAAAAGCAGAGAAAACAAGCAGGGATTCATGCAAAAACGCGCAAAGGGAAATAATAACAAAGGTCAATTGGTGCAGTAGGGGTTCATTGAAGCAATTTGAAGATATCTCACTCGTTTTAAAAGCTCAATACATGGATTTTTCGAATCCTAATCTCCTTCCTGCCAATGAAAAGAAGAGCAAAATTCTGAAAATTAGCATGTAATAGTAATTCAACAATAAAATGTCCCCTCTGGACCAAAGGCATACTAGTGCACTTTTCACCATGCGATAGTTAGCTGCACATATACTCTAAATCTGAAGGAAACTACAACAGCAATAGCAAACCCAGTATAATCCCACATAGTGGCGTTTCATGAAGGTAGTGTATATCCAGTACTACCCCTACCTTGTTGAGATACAGAGGTTGTTTCCAATAGACCCTCGGCTCAGGAATCAAAATCACCACATTAATGAAGAGAAAAACAAGAAGCGTAACAACGAAAAGCCATGTAATAAAAGCAGCATAAATAGCAACCAGATAGTAAGATGATCGAAATGAGCGAAACAACAGGTAGTCATAGAAATCTAATACGAAAGTACGTAGTAATACTATCGACATGAACAAGGAGAATTTGAAGAAAACTCACATTCATAAAGAATGGTTGCTTAAGAATCACTAAACTTAAGAAAACATGAAGAGCAAAGAACTAGAGACAAGCTAAGTGCCTATGTTAATATAACAACAACAAATCCATTAAAATTCCACGAATAGGGTCGGGGGAGGGTAGCGTGTGCGCCGATCTTACCCCTAACTTGTGAAGGTAAAGAGACTATTTTCGATAGATATTGGGCCCAAGAAAAAAAAAAGCGACCAACAGAAATGAGAAGGTAATATGAAAACTAATTTGCATTCTATATAAACGACCCCACTTTTACATTCTATATAGAACCAAATGCCTGGTAAAAAAAAAAAAAGGCAGTCTGGTGCACGAAGCATCCCGCATTTATGCAGGATTCAAAGAAGGGCCGCACATCAAGGGAGTGGGATGTAGGCAGCCTACCTTAATGCAAGTATCAATGGCTAATTCTACGGTACGAACCTGTGACCTATAGCTCACATGGAGACAACTAAATATCACACACCAAACATATAAAAGAACTAAATCAAGAAAAACCAAGTGAATTGGCATAAATCAACGATAATCCTAAAGAATATGGAAGCTCTATTGATGCCATTTGATACTGTTTCAGTTTTAATTGAAATAGCTCATTGTTTTACGATGATGTTTCTCTATTTAAACACAAATAAGCACAAGGAAACAATCAATAACACGTTTCTTTTTAACAATTTTCATGATCAATAAGGTATAGATAATTTCGTTCGATTGATAAATGTTCAAAGAAATTTTGTTCATAACCACAGGAAATCATTCTACCAAAAACTGAATAAAAATCAAGATTAGTGAAAAATAATTGCAGCAACAAACAAGTGCCAAGCACATAATTATTTATTTAATATAAAAAAAAAAACAGAGACAAACCAAATTCAAGATCGAGTTAAACATGGAATCTGATCGATCAGCAAATAGAATTGAAGTTTATCTTGATGAAATCGATAACGAAAATTAGGAAAAGAAAAAAAAAGATTTGAAAAATATAATTTTATATAGTTATTAATATTACTTCCTGCGAATACGTTTTAAATTATATACATAATATGAGAAAAGTTTATGAGATTTTCTTTATTGTAAAAGTATGAATTATTTTTTCACAAGAAAAGAAGGTTATATTTTTATTATTTTAAAAATTAAGCGTATGAAAATTTTTACTCTTTATATGAGATTAAAAAAATTAGAAATTGAGAAATATATGTATTTTTACATGGACGTTTTAATAAAATAATAGTGTATGTATTTATTTTATATGTTACCACATGATCATGATAATAAGTTATATAAAGTATATTAAAAAATAAGTTGAATATTAAGTAATTTGGGGTAATTTTTAAATTATGCGGGTAATTGGTTAATTATCGGTAATGGGACATTACCCGATTAACTAATAAGTGAATAAAGATTTAAAAAAACCACCCCATCCCCCCAAACCCCACCCCACCCCACCCCACGTGGCAACAAGCCACTAACAAAAAATGACTCATGGCCACATTAGATTAGGTGGCAACGTAGGATAATGATATCAAGACATCTTATTAAAATTTTGAACAAAAAAAATACCATTTTTCTCTCTTGCAAGTAAAACTCCCAACTCTTTCACAACAAAAGACTCAATCTTTACACAAATCCTTCATTTGGGTATTCAAGAAAAGGCAAAAAGTTTCAATCTTTTACAAAATTGAAGAACAAAAATCAATCATCTTTCTGGCCAAATTGATGTCGATATGGCTAATGAATTTGAATCGATTTCAGGTTTCTCATTCTTCTCTGATCTCTGTTGGTACATAACTACATGTATGTACGAATATTAATAAGTGTAGGCAAAGGCCTTTATTTGATTAAAATAAATTAGTACAATTTTAAGGGGAACAGTCAAATCTTTTCCAATGCGAAATTATTAGTAACGTTGTCTTCCGTTAAACTTTTATCTAATCCTACTCCATTTTTAGGGAAAAGTTTTATTTTAAACCTTAGTTTAACTTGTTATAGCAAATAACTAAATTTATAAGTATCATATGTTGACAATATATAATTTTTTGACACGATTAGTATAGTTTAACTTACAACAGTAGGTTGGTCATTGATTTTATTAAGTTACTAACTAAGCTTATCAGGTGATACATAGAATTTAAACTATGGTAAACTGCCATTTTATTCCAGGTTATAGTTATAAAGGATGATCTGTAATTACTTTGATTGTAAGAATATTTTCAACACCATTAATGTATAAAGTTTAAATTCTTCTTGTATTGGTGTCTTTTTCATCTGCGGTTGCGGTTCCTTCATGCTGGTTATCATCTAAATTTCCCACAGGTAGACTTGAATACAATATCGAATTCTGTTTAGTTATTGGACCTTTGTTTAATCAAGATAATAGCATTATTTGGTTCTTGTTGTCGTGATTGTACTTTAGATTCTTCACACTTGCGAGATTAGTCCTCTATTGCAATCTTTTTCCAAGAATATCATACGGATTTTTCACTACTCCAGGTATGTTAAGGCTATCTCTTCTTTCCTTTTGGCATGATTCATATGATACAAGCGAAACGAGAAAAGGCACAACTTTCATAAGTGACTCTATTCATAGAAGTATTAAAAGTGTATATGTTCTTGAATCTCCATATGTCTTATTATTCCATCGTCTGTTCATGGGTCTTAGAAAATACGTAAAATGATTTTATGATATTAATCAGAGGTATAATGGTCTTATGACGTCCCGAGAGATTTTGTTATCTTATTTCATATGCATTTTATGCATTTATACGTGTACATTGACCCATGACTCAGACGGCGTTATATATGCGTATATATGTATATATATGTATATGGGATATGGGAAAAGGTTACGGCGTTATATACGTACCACCACCTGATCAGCTGGTATACGATGATGATGTTGCCCACAGTGGCTGAAATATGACTCAGACGGCGTTATATACGCACCACCACCTGATCAGCGGGTATATATTGATAATTTGCCCACAGTGGCTGAGATGATATGATGAGATGCCCTCAGAAGCTTTATGATATTATGTACGTACAGACCTATGCATTACATGATATATATATATATATATATATATATATATATATATATATATATATATATATGGGAAAAGGTTACGGCGTTAAATATGCACCACCACCTGATTAGCTGGTATACGTTGATGATTTGCCCACAGTGGTCGAGATGATATGATGGGATGCCCTCAGAGGCTTTATGATGTTATTTACGTACAGACCTATGCATTACATGACATTCATACGTATATGCATGATACTATAAATATTTCATGATTTACAGAGCTATCCAGACTTACAGGTTGAGTCATTTACTCCATATTTCTTCCATGTCCTTAATTAATGTTGACTTACTATTATGTTATAGTTCTGCCTTACATACTCAGTATATTATTCGTACTGACGTCCTTTTGTTGGGGACGTTGCACTCATGCCTGCAGGTATAGATAATCAATTTGACGAGCCCTCATAATAGACGAGATTGGCATTCAACGAAGGATCGGTAGGACTCCATCTCATTCGGAGTGCAGCCGAGTCTATGAGTCATCATGTCAGAGTTTTGCTACAGACTTGTGGGTAGATCGGTACCCAGTCCCATTTGATGTCAAATAATCTTAGAGGCTTTGTAGATAGAGGTTCGTTTTGTATAGTATGTTAGAGGCCTTGACGGACCATATGTATTCATGTTTTAAGAAAAATGGTTCAGTGATACAGTGTTGGCCCACTTACAGTTGTACATTTCGAGTTGTGGCCATGTTGGCCTATGATAGTTACAAAAGGAATGAATGAGTTATAGAGTGGTTCGCTCGGGCCAGTGTGGCACCGGGTGCCAGCCACGCCTCCAAGGTTGGGGCGTGACACCAAGTGTAAGTTCTGGCTTGATTCGGTGGCGTTTGTAGGTTATGTGGTGTCTAGTGATGGGATCAAGGTAGATCCGAATAAGATTGAGGCAGTTCAAAGTTGGCCTAGACCGTTTTCAGCTGAGATTTGGAGTTTCCTTAGATTGGACGGATACTATTGTCGTTTCATAGAGGATTTCTCATCCATTGATTCACCTTTGACTAGATTGACCCAGACACTATAATAAAAGTGATTTTTAGCTGCGAAATTATTAGCCACGACGTAAAAATTCATCACTAATTGTTAATATTTCGTGACAAAAATAATATTTCGTCTTTAAATACACGAGCCACATATTTTTATTGACGAAATACAAAATTTTGTAGCAAAGTTTTGTTCACTAATGTTTTACACCAAAAATTGAGTTGGCGCCAATTATTCAGTAATATTAGCCACGAATTTGAATTTATTAGCGACACATTATTTTGTCACTAATGATGAACCCATTTAGTGACAAAGCATTATTTGTCTTAAAATTAATTAAATTTTGGACACGAAAAAATTTCTGTCACAAAAGATGTGTTTCTACAATAGTGACGAATTAGAGTTTGTAGTTAAACAAGGCAACATTTAGCCACAAAATTTTATATTTATTTGTGACCTTAACTTTTATCACTAGTGGTGCAAATAATTAGTGACAATTATAATTGTCTCTATTGAACCTACAATTTAATCACAATTTTTTTTAACAAAATATACCACTTTTAATTTGCTACGGCAAAAATTTTGTAGTTGAAATATGAAATTATTGGCTACGTATAATTACTTTAAGATTAATTGAAGTTGAAATTGAAATAATCATCTTTGAAACTTATCAAGTTCGAAAAACTAGAACCGCATCTTTAGTTATGTTAGAAATTTTAGGGATATTTTTCTAGCACAATTTAATTTCTTGTTAAAAAGTATCAAGTTTATTTAATTTCAAGTAAGACACGAATCATTAATTTGGTTCTTTAAAAAAAAAAAATTGTCGTGAATTTGCCTTAAGTTTCAAATTATAATTCCTTTAATTTAGTGTTGTCTTACTTAATGTGATAACCTAAAGTGTCATCTTTCGTTTTAAAATCCAATTTCGTATTACCAGACCTTTAAAACCTTAATTTTGTTTTCCTCGATTTGCATGCACAGTCCGGACGAGCTTCCGAAAAGCTTTTGTGTGAAAAATTTAAGAAATAATAATTTTCGGCTTAAAAAGATGATTTTAGTTGATTTCGGTCAATATTTTGGGTAAACGGACCCGAACCCGTATCTCAACAGTCCCGAAGGGTCCGTAGTAAAATATGGGACTTGAGCATATGCCCGGAATCGAATTCCGAGGTCCCTAGCCCGAGAAATAAATTTTTGAAGAAAATTATTTAATTGAAAATATAATAGTTTATGGAAATTGAATAGTGTTGGAACTTGATGGTATTGGGCCCGTATTTTGATTCCGGAATGCAGTACAGGTCTGTTATAATTTAGTAAAAAAATATTACATTATTTAGAATTTTAGTAAACTACAAATGAGAAAACTATACATTAGAAGAGAATGTACGAAAAGAGAGGGATAAAGATAATTTTATGATATTTATATTTTGAATTAATTAAAAAAATAAAAGATAAATAAATAACACTTAAAAAATTATTGATTAATTTGTACCATTAAAGAATTTTAACTGTATAACATAAATTTTAAGAAAACATATTTTCAGAGTAAGAAAATATATATGTATGTTATATTAAAAGAGAAGTAGTATCAAAATGTTAAGTCAATTCACAAGCTAATAAAAAGTCACATTTATAAATGTGTAGTACTAATTACTTGTTAATTTAATAAAGAACAAATAATTATCTTTAATTATCTCTGTTATGGCTACGAATTAATCATCTTTTTAATTAATTAGTTTAACAGTACGCTTCCAATTATTATTTGTCTTAATCCTAAAACTTTTTCTTGAAACACTTTTCCATTGTACATTTTCATTTGAATTCGTCAAAAATAAATTAATTTTTTCTTAATTAGTTATAAATCTACCGTTTCTTAAATAATTGAAATTTTTGTATTATATGCCTAGAAATTAAATTTTACTTCTCATTTGATGTTATATTAAAATTTTAATTTTTAAGATTTAATTATTAAATTTAATTATATTTAAAATTATGCTTTATTGCTTGATATTCTTTTTTTTGTAACTACATATTTTTATTTATCACCAAAGGGAGCTTTACAAAACAATAGCTAACTAACACAATTAGCTAAAACTTTATGATCATCCTCTATAGCAACTAGAGTCTAAAAGTATAGACTATTTCTCTAGTTTTAGTTGCTGCTCTCATACTACAAATACAAGCAATTTCTCTAGCTATTGATTCACTATTTCTATACATTTACTCAAATATTCTCATATTTCTCTCTAACCATATGCTATGAACAAATTCTGTATATATCATCTTGAATATCTGTGCAGTTCGATTCTTTCTTTTAGCTCTTCTAATAATCTCCTGTTGATGCTGCTGCCAATCACTTGCACTCATTGGTTTGCCTTGTGCCCACTGACTATGTGCCATACTTCTTTAGCAAGAGTGCATTCCCAGCATAGATGTTCATGGGTTTCTACTGCATTTCTGCACATGACACATTGTGTATCGATTATCATACCCCATTTTACTAACCTATCAGTGGTTAGTAATCTACCGTGTAATTGTAACCATAGGGTAAACTTTGATTTAGGTCGAGCTGCATTGTTAAACACCAAGTCTTTCCATGGTACTCTTGTTTCCTCCCCTATCAGCTGGACATATATCTGTTTTGTAATGCTCTTTTCTTTCTTGAATCTCCAGTGCATTCCTTCAAAGATTGTCCTGACTTCCATGATCTTTCTTGTCATACAGCATGCTTGTTGTGGGATTGCCATTGTTTCTATTGCTTGGCCTTTAATGCAGTATGCATGGATCTATTTTATCTATAGCTTGTCTTTTTTCTGAGCAAGATCCCAAAAATTCTTTGCTATAGCAGCTTTATTCCACTTCTGTAAATTTGCCAAGCCCAGGCCTCCAACACTCTTTGGAGCACATACTATTTCCCATGATACTAGAGCTTTCTTACTGATGGTGTTGCAACCAGACCATACATAGCTGCGACAGTAAGCATCAATGGTTTTCAAAACTTTGGCAGGCAGAACAAAGAGTTGAGCCCAGTATGCTTGGACTCCAAATAGGACAGTCTGCACCAACTGAACTCTTCCTCCATAGGATAACTTCTTTGCAGTCCATGCTGATATCCTTGCTACTATCTTTTCAATAAGTGGTTGCCATTGCACCAGGGATCACTTCTTAGTTGATAATGGAACCCCTAGATATTTAAAAGGTAGTTCACCTTCAAGCAATCCCAATTCCTGCACCATTTTTTCTCTATCTCCTCTGCTCACACCTCCAAAATAGATTGAACTCTTACCCAGGTTTGCTTTGAGGCCTGAAGCTGCTGAGAACTGATTGAAACAGTGTTCCATAGTGACCACTGATGATAAGTCCCCTCTAGCAAATAGTAATAGATCATCAGCAAAGCATAAATGAGTGATTGCTAGCTTTGAGCATCTGGGGTGATAATGAAATTCTGCCTTCTTTGTTAGTTCCTTTAGACTCTTACTCAAGTACTCCGTTGCTATAGCAAATAGAAATGGAGACATAGGATCTCCTTGTCTAAGACTTTTAGCAGCATTGAAAGGTATTGAAGGCTCCTCATTTATCAATATAGTATAACTGACTGTTTCATACATTCTAGGATCCAATTGATGAATTGATTAGGGAATCCCAACTCCACTAAGACTTGTTCCAGATATATCCATTCTACTGAATCATAAGCTTTTTGTAGGTTTATTTTGATCATGCACCTTGGTGACACATGTTTTCTTGTATAAGCTTTCACAAGTTCATGTGCTAAAATAATGTTTTCTCCAATCTTCCTCCCTGGTATGAAACCTGCTTGTGACTCACTAATTATAGAGGCAATGATTGTTTGAATCCTTGTTGTTATAACGTTTGAGATCAGCCTATACATAATAGTGCAACAAGCTATTGGTCTATATTCCTTCACTGTTCTGGGCATGTCATTATTTGACAGCTGTGTGATAGCTCTACAGTTGATGGCATTGTACATCTTCCCTGTTCTGAAAAACCCTTTTACTGCTACACACACCTATTCTTTAATGATTCTCCATGCTTTCCTAATATTTTTGAATTTTAACTTTATCTATTAAGATTTAAGTTATGTGATATTTTAGATATTTATAATTTTTATCATTATAACTCAAAAACGCTTTCTGATTTGAAATTCTAATACATATTATCATTTTACACTTTATACCATTTTTTCTTCTTTTGTTTCTTTATCGTTATTGATTTATTTGTTGCTCCGTATGATTGCAATATCATGTGAATTTTTATTAGTTTGTTTTTATATTTAATGTCCTTGCTTATTACCTCCTTTAATATAACATAGATAATATATATATATATTACTACCCCTAACAAAGTTGATTATTAATTTAATACTCTTTTACTTGAAATTAATTCATTGTTCAATATCTTTTTTTTGACTTTATCTATATACAAAATCTAGAAATAATATAATCTAATAAGAATATTAAAGATTGTATATTTTAGCTTTTAATTTTTTTAGCATTCCAAATTATCTATTCAGATCTATAATTACACTTGACTTGACCTCATGATTCACTATCACTCTTTTAATATAATATATGAAGTTATATTATGTGTGGGTAACTTCTGGGAACGAATTCACCGCTGTACGGCTGACCGGCGATTACTAGCGATTCCGGCTTCATGCAGGCGAGTTGCAGCCTGCAATCCGAACTGAGGACGGGTTTTTGGGGTTAGCTCACCCTCGTGGGATCGCGACCCTTTTTTGGGGTTAGCTCACCCTCGTGGGATCGCGACCCTTTGTCCCGGCCATTGTAGCACATGTGTCGCCCAGGGCATAAGGGGCATGATGACTTGAGGATGAAATTTAAAATAAAAAGGTTTCAACATAAATAATTTTCAATATATAAAAATATTATTTTAGTAAAAAAAAGTTAATTATTTAAATTTTAATAATTAAATTATATAAAATTTATTATTTTCACGATATGCAATGGGATAAATTTTAGATCAAATTCAAAAGTCTTAGAATTTTTATTATTATTATTATTGTCAATTAATGATGATTAGAGAAAAATAAATGAAACTAAAAGAAGTGATAAACATCCAAATTTTAATTTGAATAGAGTTAAAGGCTACTATAATCTTAACACATAGCTTCAGTTTTTTTTACCTTTCCTTCAAAATAATAAAAATTATAACTGTTTCCATTTAAAATTGTAGTAAGAGTTTATTGAGTGTGAAACTTTAAATATCCAATATTATTTTTTTTATTTTAAAGAAACTACTCCACAATTAGAACTAACATTTTTTAATTTTTAATTTTTGTTTTTTATTTTAAAATAATTCAACTTCCAGTGTTTTTTTCACAATACGTCAATTTTCTAAATTTATCAATAGTATCTTTGTGTATTATTTATTAATTTATTTTATTGTTATAAATTAATTTCAAAGTTAAAATATCCTAATATTATCTCTATTTTCATCTTTGTACACTTTTCCTACTGTAATATTACAATTAGTTTTTTTCACTTTGAATTTTACATATAATTTAAATGCTATCATATTTAAATTATAATTCTAAATTTTTTAAAAATATAGACAGATAAGTAATTTTACTATTTTGTCATAAATTTACTTATATTTTTAATAATTATTATTTTTGCATTATTTGCCATAAGCAAATGAACTTTTATTTTATCTCAACTCAAATATTTCTATCTGTAAATTTGAAATAATATTTGATCTTTAAATTCAATGTAAAACTATTTTCTAATATATTTTTAGTATTTTATAGATATAGATTACCATATTAGGAAGAAACTATTCCTCAATTTGAATTGGTGATTTTTTTCTTATTATTACTTTCGTTTTTTATTTTAGAATGATTTTTAAACTCAAATTTATTAACTCAAAGATAGTAACTAATTATTAACAACACATAATGCATAATTTAAATTAAAAAATTAATTATTACATAACCTAACTTTGTCCCAAATTGCTAAGTGGTCAATTGTGAGATTGCCACTTGGCTTAATATGGAGGTTTTTTTCTCTTCTTTTAATAATATATATTGATATTGATATGGATTTTTTTCATTATTGATAGTTTTTTTGTCAACTTTCGGTTTTCATTTTTTTCAAAATTGTACGAAAAAAATAGCGGCAAGTTTCCCTCCTTTTCTTTTTTGTGTTCCCAATCCCCTCTTTTTAATAAGAACTGACGCCTCCCCATTTCTCAATTCTCCCTCTTTTCTCTCCCAACACTTTGTGATATTCATCTCCCTAATCAAATTATTGCACCACTTAGATCTATATTACCTACCTCCATTAATTTATCATTTCTGTCTCTTTCACACATACAAATCCTTTATATTCTGTAATGTTTAATTTTCTTCGAATTCTTTTGTTGATTTAATAACATAAAAGATCAAATTGCGTGATGGGCGTTTTAAGACGCAAAGCCTCTTCTGGCGCCTCCTTTGCGTTGGTACAAATCCTCAATCTAAGTTAAAAAATATTAATTATTCTTCAATTTTTTTCTGTTGCATCTCTCATACGGAATATCTTTTTCTTTCAATTATAGGGCAATAAAAATTTGGGTTTCTCGAGATGATATATTATGTGTACGTATTCGTGGGTTCTTATTGATTTAATTCTATTGCAGAGGTATGAAGAAATTTGTTTATTATTCATTAATTTTTGAGAGATTAGTTAATCTTAATTTCATATCTCTTTGTCTTAATTCTTGTGGTTATTTGGAGTCAAAGAAGAATTAAATATTTACCGCCTAACTTTGACTAAGTACCTTTCTACCGGCTAGTGCTAATTTGTCGTTCTATTATTTTCTTCACAAATTAAAATATGATATGACTAATGTTTGAAAATATGTTTTTTGCTAAATTATGTTATCAAATGTACTAAAATTATTTTTTTCTTCCACAGGTACATGAAAGTTTAAATTTATTCAAGAGCAAAGTTACAAGACAAGTGATTACATTAGCGTTTGAGGAAGCAGCATATTTTTTTTTCCTTAGTTTATTACTAATTATTGTATTTCTATTTGACCTCATGTTGTTGAATGAATTTTAATTATTGTTGTGTTTTATATTAAGGAGTTTGTAATGAGATATTATCTCAATATAGTACTAGTTCTTAATTATGTGATCATGGGTGAGAATTTTGTTGTTACCTTCCATGTTTTATTATGTTATTTTCATTTAGTAAATGATAAATTCTTGAATTAATGGGAAATTATTATACATAGTACCACTACAGATTTTGACGTCATCAAATGTTCATCATAAATTGACCACATTTAGTGACAAAAATATTTCGTGTCCGAGAATTATCTATTTACGGTTCATGATAATTTTAACTAGCATTGTAAAAAAAAAAAAAAAAAATTGGCGACGATATAATAGTTTTCAACTACAAATTGTAAATTATTTTTGCAAAAGCAAAGTTGTCACTAATTTATATATTTGGGGACGAAATATTTTTTGTACATAAAATGTAGTTTTTAGTGACGAAATAACATTAATTTAACTACGAAATACATATAACTTTAGAGACAATCAACGTCATCACTAATTAAACTAAATATTTAGTGACAAGATAGTTTCGTCGGCATTGATAATCTTTTTAATGACAAAATACGCTATTAGCGACAAATATTTTATACTTTTTTTGACAAACAAATTCATCACATATACTAGGCATTTGGTGATGAAAAAGAATTTCGTCACTAATACAACTTGATTTAGAGAAGAACCACAAAATTGCCTCTGTATACTTTTAGTGACGGTGTTTTCGGGACGAAAGATTGACAAATTATTTTTTGTCGCAAAAGATTTTTTGTGATGAAATATGACTTTTAAGTGACAAAATGATTCGTCATTGACAATCAAATTTGTTGTAGTGAGAAGAGTGATCCTTTTATATGGTCCATGGAGTGTGAGGCAAGCTATCAAAAGCTCAAGACTGACCCCAGTATTGGTGTTGCCTACGGGGTATTACACTATGTATTGTGATGCGTCACGTATTGGGCTTGGCACAGTGTTGATGCAATATGGTAGGGTAATTGCCTACATTTCTTGGCAGTTGAAGGTTCATGAGAAGAATTACCCAATTCACAACTTGGAGCTGGCAGCTATTATACATACATTGAAGATTTGGAGGCATTATCTGTACAGTGTCCCATGTGAGGTCTATACCGACCACCAGAGTCTCCAGCATCTATTAAAGTATAAGGATCTTAATTTGCGGCAACAGAGATGGTTAGAGATTCTGAAAGACTATGCTATCATTATCCTATATCATCCTAGAAAGGCCAATGTGGTCGCTAATGCCTTGAGTAGAAAGGCGGAGAGTATAGGCAGTTAGGCATACTTACATGCGGCAGGGAGGCCACTAGCCATGGATGTTTAGGCTTTGGCCAATCAGTTTATGATACTGAATATTTTGGAGCCCAACCGGATTCTTGCTTGCGTGGTTTCTCGGTCTTCTTTGTATGAGCACATCAGAGAGCGTCAGTATGACGACCCCCTTTTTCTTGTCCTTAAGTACATAGTGCAGCACAACGATGCCAAAGAGGTTTCTATTGGAGATTATGGGGTGTTACGGATGCACGACCGGATATGTGCGCCCAATGTAAATGGGTTGCGTGAGTTGATTCATGAGGAGACCCATAATTTGCGGTATTTTATTCATCCGAGTGCTGCTAAGATGTATCAGGATTTGAGGCAACATTATTGGTGGACGAGAATAAAGAAAGATATAATGGAGTATATGGCTTTGTTCTTGAACTATCAGCAGGTGGTACGAGCATCAGAGGCCGGACGGTCTGCTTCAGAGACTTGAGATTCCCGAGTAGAAGTGGGAACGTATTATAATGGATTTTGTTGTTAGGCTCCCATGGACTTTGAAGAAATTTGATGTAGTGGGTAATTATGGATAGGTTGACTAAGTCGGCACATTTCATTCCGGTGGTGACCACCTATTCTTCAGAGTAGCTGGCTCAAATATATATCCGAGAGATTGTTCATCTCTATGGGGTGTCACTGTCCATTATCTCTAATTGAGGTACACAGTTCACATCGTATTTCTGGAGATCCGTGCAGCATGAGTTAGGCACACGAGTTGAGTTAAGTACATCATTTCACCCCCAGATAGACAGACACTCCGAGCGCACTGTTCATATCTTAAAGCATATACTACGCGCCTGTGTTATAGATTTTAGGGGTTCACGGGATCAGTTTCTACCACTTCCAAAGTTCACCTACAACAATAGCTATCAATCGGGAGGTATACATATGGCTCCTCATGAGGCCTTATATGGGAGACAATGTCGTTCTCTAGTTGGTTGGTTTGAGCCGGGCGAGTCTAGGTTGTTGGGCACCAATTTGGTTCGGGATGCCTTGGAGAAAGTCAAGTTGATTCGAGATTGGCTTCATACAACACAATCTAGACAGATGAGTTATGCGTATCGGAGGGCGCGTGATGTAGCATTTATGGTGGGAGAGAGGGTTTTGCAACGGGTGTCACCCATAAAGGGTGTGATGAGGTTCGGGAAGATAGGCAAGTTGATCCCTAGGTATCAGTCATTTTGAGATCCTTGAGAGAGTTGGTGAGGTGGACTACAAGCTTTCATTGATCCACCCGGTGTTCCATGTTTCCATGATCTGGATGTATTATCGTGATCTGTACCATGTATTAGACCTCATCTCAGTCCAATTGGATAAGGATTTTATTTATGTTGTGGAGCTGGAGGCCATCTTGGACAGGCAGGTCCGGAAGTTGAGATCAAAGAACATAGATTCAGTAAAGGTTTAATGGAGGGGCCATCCGGTCGAGGAGGCAACTTGGGAGGTCGAGCATGACATGTAGAGTCGTTATCCTCATTTTTTCATCACTTCAGGTACATCTCTATGCAAGTTGGAGGACGAATATTTGTTTTAAAAGGGGGAGAATGTAACGACCCGACCGGTCGTTTTGTGTATTTGCCTCACATCTCTTCTTTTGATGATTCACACATATGTATTTGTGGTTTTATGACTTGTGGGGTTGAGTAGTTACGTTCGGGGAAGGTTTTGGGTTGATTTTGACCCTTTGGCTCTTCGATTTAGAAACACAAGTTAGAAATGTTAACCAAAGTTTGACTTTTGTGAAAACAATCCCGGAATGGTGTTTTCATGGCTCGATAATTTCGCATCATGATTTTGGACTTGGGATGCCTAAAATTGAATTTGGAGGTCCGTAGGATAAATTGTGTTGTGTTGCCTAAAGTTGGCAATTTGAGATTTAAAAGATTCCCAAGTTTGACCATAGGTTTACTTTTGTCTATCACGTTCGAAATTTGGTTTTGGGACTTGAAAAATGTCCTTTATTCTATTTAGAACCATTCCACAAAATTTGGTGTCATTTGGAGTTGATTTGATAGGATTCAGACGCTTGATTGCAATTCTAGAGGTTCTTGAACTTTTCTTTAAAATTCAAGCGTTTTGATATCTAATTCATAGTTCTATATGTTATTTTTGTGTTTTGATCGCGCGAACAAGTTCATACGATGTTTTAATACTTGTGTGGATATTTGGTTTGGAGCCTCGAGGGCTCGGATGAGTTTTGGATGTGTTTCAGAAAGGTTTGAACTGAAAACAGGTTGCTAGTGTGCTGGTGTCTCTGATGTCACAATTGTGAGCACCATCCTAGCAACTGCAAAGCTAGCAGGTGAGTGTCAGGTATCACAATTGTGATTCCTCACTCGTAAATGCAAACATAGGCAGATTTGGGTAGAATCGCAATTTCAATATGATTTTCGCATTTGCGATGGGAACAGGGTTCGCAATTGCTAACCTATTGTCGCATTTGCAAAGTTCCCCTTAGGATGTCAGTATCCGAATTTGCAAGATTTTTTTCGCAATTGCAAGGGTTTGCAATTGTGAACCTAGTGTAGCAATTGCAATATTTGCATATGAACATAAGGGCTAGAAAGTCGGGATTAAGTCTCGTTTTTCATATTTTAGAACCCTGAAATCGGTAGGAGACGATTTGGACAGGGGATTTTCATTTACAAATATTGGGTAAGTAATTATAATCAATTTTCAACTATATTTCATGATTATATCGTAGATTTAACATCAACTTTACTAGAATCAAAGAGGAAAATTGGGAATTTTTGTCAAGGCTTTGAAAGAAATGAAGATTTGAGTTTTGAGAGTCGATTTGGACTCAGATTTTAAAACAAAACACATATATAGACTCATGAGGTTATGGGTAGTTGAAATTTACCCTTTGACCCAAGTTTTGACTAGGCGACCCGATGGTTGACTTTTGTTGACTTTTGAGGAATTGTGTAAAAACCAAAGCTTTATCTATTAGAATTGGATTCCCTTGCATTGTTTGATGATATTAAGTCATTTTTTGTTAAATTTGAGTTGTGTAAAGGCGAATTTTAGGGGGAAAGCTATTTTCAAGGGTTGACTTGGCCTAGTTGAGATAAGTATCTTGCCTAAATTTGTGTATGGGAACTACCCCTTAGGATTTGGGTTGTTCTGTGTTGATTGTACTATGTTGAAGAAATGTATACAAGGTGATGAGTGTGACACAGGCTATATGTGGTATTTTGACCAGTTTAGGCTTTTAAGCTTCTTTCATGCATTTAATTGAATTTGTTAATAACATGTTACATCTTTCATTGTTAAATTTCCTCTCACATTCTCTAATTGATGTTGTTAGTATTTATTCTATCCTATGTTGTTGTAATTGCTCTCATATGCTTTGGTTGAAGTTACTACCTCTCTTATTGTCTTGTTACTCCTTTATTGTTAAGTTACTCTTGGTTGAAGTTGTTATTTCGTGGAATATCTTCTTGTTGGGTTATTATGTTGAAGTTGTGGAAGCCATTATCACATTGAGGTTGAAGTTGTTAATTGTTGATATTTCTTTCCTTGTTGAGAATTCCTCATTCATTTTGTTGTTATTGATATTCTTGTACACATTGTAATTGAGCCATGGGCTATACACAATGATAGCATTGGTATTTGTTGATTTTGGAAAGTGTTGTGGCATATGGGCATATATGGTGCGGGGTTGATTATTGTGTTGTGATACTAATGCACATGCGGTAAGATAAAATGGGATTCATATGCATATTTCTAGTAAGGGAATTACTTGATGTCACGTAGTGAAATAAGGGGGCTAAAACGTGTGTAGCTATTTCAGGAAAATATTTTTAAAATAAATGCAAGGCTCACTCAGTGTTATAAAGAAAGATTGTGATTGAAATTGTGAAATGTGAATATGAGGCTTGGTACCTCGATTGTGATTCTTGTTGTACATTCCATGATTAAAGAGGCTTGTCGGTTGAACAGTTCTTGTTATTTTCTTCATTGTCTTACTTGTATTTGTCCGTATTTGATTACTTGATGTTCTCATTATGTATTCACTTCTCGTTGCCTTTCTTGCCTTAAATTTTGTTATTAGCCCACATTATTATACTGCGTTGTTATCATTCATTTCGTCGTTCTCTGTTATCGGCCTTTATTATACTCGATTCAGTTTACCTGTCCTAGTAGGTGTCTTGACCTGGCCTCATCAGTTTACCCAAATACTCTAGAGGCAATTTTTGAAGAACCTTTTCTTTCCAAATTCATTGGTAAGTATCTTTAACTAGTTTTTAATAAACTCCCATTACTTTTCATGAGAGTTTAACATCAGATCTAGGAATTTCATGGTAGAAATTAGGAGTTTTGGGTAGGATTTAGGAATTTTATAAAATTGGGATTTTGACCTCAAATTGAGGTCGGATTTCGAAAAAATTCACATAATTGAGCTCGTGGGTGACATGTAATCAAGTTTTGGTATGAATCTTATGTAACGACTCAACCGATCGTTTTGAGCTTTACCATTCCATTCAGTGGTTTGAAACTTTGAGTTGCTTCATATGATGTATTATGACTTTCAGTGTATGGTCGGTTTTGATTTTCGAATAGTTCAGAATTGATTTGGAAGAATAACTCTTGATTTGGAAGCTTTAAATTGGAAGAGTTGACCAAGGTTTGACTTTTGGATAAACGGACTCGGAATCGGGTTCTGATTGTGCGGATAGGTTTGTATGATGATTTTAGACTTGTACGTATGTTCATATTTGGTTCCGGAGGTTCCTAGTATAATTCGAGACTATTTGTCAAAAGTTAGCAATTTAAAGAACTTAAGAGTTTATAAGTTTGACCAAAAGTTGACTTTGATATAATTGGACTCCAATTTTTGTTTCGAGATATTGGATAGGTCTATATAGTTGAATTGAACTTGTGTGCAAAGTTTGGAAGTAATTCGAAGTGTTTAAGTATGATTCAGACACTCTTTTGAAAGAATGAATATTTAAGAACTTAAGAGAAATTTTATTCGGTTTGAGCCTCAATTATTTGTTTTGATGTTCCCTTGGTATTTTGAGGTTTTGGATAAGTTTATATAATGCACTTGTACTTGTTGATATGATTGGATGGGGTCCCGAGGGGCTCAGGTGTATTTTGGATCATTAATTGAGAAACAAGTTAATGATTTGGAGTTTGACCATGGTCATATCGGGTCAAGTTATCCTCTTTTTGGTGTTTTGAGTGCTCGAGAAGGTTCGTAACATGTTTTATGATTGAAATGCATATATGGTTTGTGTCCGGGAGGTTCCGAATATGTTTTGGGTGTTGAAACGAAGATTTTCTTATTGTCGGTTTTTTCTGGTGTAAATAATTACAAAAATGTCATTTATGTCCCTGAAATTTTTGACTTCCTTTAAAACTTCAAAACATCATATCTCCCTCATTTACTGAATATTTTATGCTCAATTGTGATTGTGTGGTTTGTTGGGGAAGTTTCGGAATGAATTGTGACACTTAGTTCCAAGATTTAAAGCTTAAGTTGAAATAGTTGACCGGATATTGACTTAATGTGTAAATGATCCTGGAATAGAGTTTTGACGATTCCAATAGCTCTGTATGGTGATTTTGGACTTAGGAGGGTGTCCGAATATTTATCTAGAAGTCTGTAGTTGATTTTGGCTTGAAATGGCGAAAGTTGGAAATGGAAGGTTTGAAAGTTTGAATGGGAGTTGACTTTCTTGATATCGGGGTGGGAATCTGGAAATTTTAATAGGTATGTTATATTATTTATAACTTGTGTGCAAAATTTGAGGTCAATCGAGCTTGATTTGATAGGTTTCGGCATCGAATGTAAAAGTTAGAATTCGTTAGTTTTCATTAAGCTTTAATTGAGGTACGATTCTTGTTTTTAGTGTTGTTTAATGTGATTTAAGGCCTCGAATAAGTTCGTATGATATTTTAGGACTTGTTGGTGTTTTTGTTTAAGGTCCCGATGGCCTCGGGTAGTATCCGGATAGTAAATAGATCAAATTTGGACTTAAAACAACCCCTGGAATTTTTCCCCTGGTGTGACCGCAGGTGCGAAGCCGTATGTGCGCTCGAGCCATTGGAGAAGTGGCCAGGAATGGAGTAAGGCAGTGGTCACAGAAGCGGGCAGGTGTTCCGCACAAGCGGAGTCGCACCTGCGACTGGTCGATCGCAGAAGCGGAAAAAGAGAGGGCCAGGCTGCTTCAGAGAAGCGGCAGTGTTGCCGCAGAAGCATGACTATAGAAGCGGTCTTTTTATCTCTAGAAGCATGGGAATCCACATAAGCGCAGTGACTTCTCGCATTTGTGAGTCCGCAGATGCGGCCAATTTTGCAGCAGACGCGAAACCCCTGGACAGAGTAAAATTGAAGAGGGTGCGGGATTTTGACATCTTTTGGATGAAATAACTCGGTTTGGGGAAATTTCTGATCGAGAATTCATGGGACTTCTTGAGGTAAGTCACTTGTGATCATTTTTACTCCATAATATTGAATATTCTAACTAGATTATGTGATTTTGAGGTGTAATTCGAGAATTTGGACCTAGGATTTGAAAATAAGATTTGAGGATTTAAATGATTGAGGACAAGGGCCTGATTGTGAGTGATATTTATGGGATTGGGATGCAAGCTACAACATATTTTATTTTTATTTATTTATGTCTGGATTTGGCTTATTATATCTCTTGGGCTGAAGGAGCCCCTCCGGGGTCTGCACCCTCCACAATGATCGCAATTGATATTTATATTTGGGAGAGAGTTCCATAGGCATGGAGTTGCCCTATACATTTATATATGGGATGGAGTTACCTGGGCATGGAGTTCCTCTATACATTTATATTTGGGATGGAGTTCCCTGGGCATGGAGTTGCCTTATTTATTTATATTTGGGATGGATTTCCCTACGCCGGATTGTCTCTATACAGCACTGAGTGACTGACTGTCAGTCGCTATTTATATTGAGGGATGGATCTTCCCTAGGCTGGATTTGCCCCGCACAGTACTGAGTGATTGAGTATTCTGATAGTGTGAGTATGCGAAGCTCCCATTATAGAGTACCACATACAGCATGTACATTGGCATGTAGATATAAAGATGTCATATTCCTCATATCATTCAGATTTGATCTATTTTATTTGTATTGATGTCATGATCCAAAATCTCCCTCCGTGAATTATCGTGACCACACATAGTCTTTACGAGTAGGTAAACCTAACATTTGCGGAAAAGAAATGGAAAACATAAAAATTAACAACTGTCAGAAACAGACAATTTAAATAAATCATTTGAGATGACGCTCATCATATATAATAATAAACTCCCGAAATATACACAACTCTCTCAAGACCCGGAACACCGTAAATCACAAGCTTTTACAAATCTCTAAATGTTCTATACATCAGTGTCTAAACAAATATGGGAAGAATCGACATAAGGGGATAGAGGGGGACACCAAGGTCTACGGACGCGGGCAGATGTACCTTGAGGTCTCCTGAACAGCAGCAACCGTGCAACTAAACTCGAGGCTGGTAAGAGGTACCTGGATCTACACACGATAAATATGTGCAGGAGATGCATGAGTACACCATAACGGTACCCAGTAAGTGCCAAGCCTAACCTTGGTCGAGTAGTGACGAGGTCAGGTGAGGGCCCTACTGGTATATATATAATAAAACATGGCAGAATGAAATATCGCATTTAAATAAATACTGAAATTTAACAAGAATGAAATCATTGAAAGGTAACAGCTCAGTACACAAAGATAACAACAAGGGATCTCCCGAGATACCATCTCGTACTTCCAAACGTAAATATGTAGAGGGATCTCCCGGAATACCGTTCTGTAGTCCCCAAGTAAATATGCAGGGGATTTTCCAGAATACCGTTCTGTAGTTCCAAAGTAAATATGCAGCTCAAACAATAGGATAACAGTTACAGCAAGAAAACCTACAATTTAGACTAAGTACAAGTAAAGGGAAAACCTGAAATACACTAAGTATGCACGAGTTCAATTAAGCAATTAAGGCACATAGACATGATATTCCAGGCTAAAACAGGATACTACACATGCTGGTATAACTCAAATAAGAAGATAATAGGTTATTACTAGCAAAAATCGGGTTTTTACAACAATTAGCCTGTACGTACTCGTCACCTCATGTACACGGTGCTCACATATCAAAAACAGTACCAAATTCTAAGGGGAGTTCCCCCACACAACGTTAGGCAAGCCACTTACCTCGAACCAAGCTCAAATCAATCTGTAACAATCCTTTTCCCACGAATATCCGACTTCAAATGGCTCAAATCTAGCCAAAATCAATTATATAGCTTAAATGTAACTACGAGGAACTAATCTAGCTAATGAAATCAAAGCTAAAGCAAGAAATTGGAAAATCGTCCAAAAAGCCTCCCCGAGCCCACGTCTTAGAATCGGGTAAAAGTCACAAAATATGAACACTCATTCACTCACGAGTTCACTCATACCAAAATTACTCAAATCCGATAACAAAATCTCGATTAAAATCCCAAAATTCGGCCTAAGAACTTTTCTCAAAGTTTTCCCAATTTTTCACCCCAAATCACTAATTTAATGATGAAATTAAAGACATAATTATGGGAATTAACCAAAACTAGGTAAGAATCACTTACCCTAAACACCCACGTGAAAATCCCTCCAAAATTTGCCTAATTCCGAGCTCTCAAGTCTAAATGTGAAAAATGACATAAACCCTCGATTTTGAACTTTTAAATCTACCAAGGTGCTCCCTTCTTCATGAACGTGGCATCACTCTCGCAAGCGTAACGAACAAATATTTACTGATCCAAAATTCCTCTTTCGCGATCGTGAGGGACCTCTCGCGAATGTGTACCTTCCACCTCCTGATGCTTTGCGAACATAGTAACCAATATGCGAACGCGTAGAACAATTCCTTAGGGTCCTAGCTGCTCCACTTTCCTCTACGCGAACGCGTTCCACTCCTTGCTTTCGCAATGCTTCCACTGACCATACCTTCGTGTATGCGGGATGATTTTCGTGAACACGAAGAACAAGCTTCAGCTGGCCTCTCAGATGCCCTACGTGATCACGAGACCTCTCTCGTGAACGCGATGAAGAAAAAGTCTACAACAAAACACCAGAAAATCTGTTATCTTCTAAAATCCAAAAATGACCCGTTGAGCATCCGAAATACACTCGAGGCCCTCGGGACCTCAACCAAACATACAAACCAATCCTAAAACACTGTACAAACCTAGTCGAGCCTTCGAATCACATCAAATAATGCCAAAATCAAGAATCACCCTCCAATTCTAACTTAATGAACTTGAAACTTCAAATTTCTACAACTGACGCCGAAACCTATCAAACCAGGTCCGATTGACCTCAAATTTTGCACACAAGTCATATTCAACATTACGGACCTACTTCAACTTCCAGTATCGGATTCTGACTCCGATACTAAAAATTCCACTACCGGTCCAAAAATTTGACTTTCGTCATTTCAAACCTAAATTAGCTACAAACCTCCAAAACATAATCAGGACATGTCCCTAAGTCCAAAATCACCCAATGGAGCTAACGGAATCGATGAAACTCCATTCTGAAGTTATATTCGCACAGTTCAAACTACGGTCCAAATTCTAAGACTTAAGCCTCCATTTAGGGACTGTCCCAAAACACTCCAAAAACCAAAACAAAACCTCCCGGCAAGTCACATAGGCAAAAAAGGATACGGGGGAAGCAGTAAATAGGGGATCGGGGTTATAACTCTCAAAAAAATCGGCCGAGTCGTTACTATTGACTTTACCTATTGAACTTGAAAGCATGCCTACATTTAACTATTGTTATTTCTATAATTGGATTGTACTTGTTGAGCTCATCACTACTTTCAGCCCAAAGGTTAGTCTTGTTACTTATTTAGTACATTGGGCCATTTATACTCATATTACACTCTGCACTTTGTGTGCAGATCCACGTAATTCCAAATACGATGGTTGCTGGATTTTGGAGATTTATCTGTTGAAAACTATCAAGGTAACTGCTTTGGCGTCCACAAACCTTGACTCTCTTTCCTTTCAGTTATTTATATTATTCTATATCTGTGGAAGTGTTTTTATCAGCCAGACTATGTTATCGTTTAGAAGCTCATGTACCTAGTGGCACCAGGTTTTGGGAGTGTATTGTATAAAGGCACAATATTTGGTATAAAAAATTCTACGGTTTTTTACTCTTAACTTTATTTATTTGTTTTCAAACTCAAAGAATTTTGGGATTTATTTTGGTTGATGGCTTGCCTAATATTGAGATAGGCATCATCACGACATGTGAGTTTTGGGTCGTGACACCAAATTGGGTGATTCAAAGTCTATCTTGGGATTAATTTCACAAGGATCATGTTGGGATTATCAAACGTGAGTTTTGGGATCATCTAGGATCTGATTCAGGCTGGGGCAACTGCTGTGTTTTTTTACTTATTTCGGAATCTAGTTACTTTTTCTCCCAAGGTTTTGGAGCTCAGTTTTGGGATATTTTGGATGGCATTTTCACTACTTGGATTAGGGTAAGTATTTTTAACTCCGATGTATCTATACTTCCTGATTCCAATCTCGATTATGGTGTTTGTTCGATGATTTGAATTGGAGAAATTGGGAATTTTAGTAAAATATTTTCTAAAACATAAATTGATGATTTGAAGGCCGATTTAAAGTCAGAATTAGATGATTTTTGTATGGTTGGACTCATATCAGAATGGATGTTTGGAATTTATGAGTTTTGTAGGGTTTCGGTGTGTGAGCCCGGGTTGACTTTCGGATTTTGGTTAAATATCTTAACTTTATTAATGAGAATTGGTTTCTCTTGAATTGTTTGCTAATATTAAGTCGTTTTTGGCTAGATTTAAGTTGAGCGGAGGCGAATTTTAAAGGATAAGCTATTTTGAGTGATGAGTTGGCCTAATTGAGGTAAGTATCTTTTCTAACTTTATGTGAGGGAAACTTTCCTGTAGGATCTGGTCTAATTGCACTATTTGAATTATGTAAAATACATGTACATGAGGTATATACAGGCTTATATGTAGGATTCTTAGGTTACTTATGTGCATTAATTGAAGGTGTTATTACATGTTATATCTTTCATGGTTGAGTCTACTGTGATGCATTAATTGAAGGTATTATTACATGTTATATCTTTTATTGTTGAATTTATTTTTATGCATTTAATTGGAGTTGTTATTACGTACTCTATCTTTCAGTGTTGGGCTTATTATTATACGCATTTAACTGAAGTTGTTAATACATGGAATATCTTTCAATGTTGAGTTTCTTCTTATGCATTTATTTGAAGTTGTTATTACATGGAATATCTTTCATGGTTGAGTTTGTTCTTTCGTTTCTTTGTGTTAGTTGAGATTCTTGTAGACGTTGTTATTAAGCCGTGAGATATAATTTGGTATGGCACTGGTATTGTTGTTTGAGAAATGTTGTGGCATATGCATTGTTGTTTGGTAAATGTTGTAGCATTGGTATTGTTGTTGTGGAAATATTTGGCATATGGGCACGTGTTGTGCGAGTTGATTATTGTGTTGTGATGAGATGCGCATGCGGCGAGATAAGGGAAATTTATGTGTGTGTTGCTAGTAAGAGAAATTACTTCTGTTTACCGGAAAAATGGTAATGACAATTAAATTTGATTTAGTGGTTATAAAAATACGTGATCTATTTTTATGCTAGTTGTTAGGCAGTTGATGCTATGTGAAAGACTTAGAAACAAGATAAAAACTTAAAATGAGATATTAATCAAGCCGAATCGTTGTCAATCGGACCCCGAGCTTGCCTATTTGAGGGCCTAGGGGTCGAGTCTGAAGCTCGGCTGGGAGCTATGGAAGGTGGTCGATAGAGACTAACAGTTATAAATAAATCAATGACGGCTCTTTATGACCAATAATAAGCAATAAATTATGAACTTTAAGTATAACACAATAAATACGAGCAATAAATGAAGTAATGAGATCAAGAGAATATGTTAGAGAGCAGAGAGAATGTTCTTATATATTTTGTATGGAGCAACAAATATATACAAAATGAAAAGGATCCCCTTTATATAAGAGGGGTAATCCCAACACAGTACAAGTGCATTTATTACAAAGATATGGTGATAGGACAGCTAGTCAATGCCACAATACGGGCTCACACTAGCTAGACAGACTTTGTCGGCTCTAGCTTCACGCCTTGGGAACTCTCCACTTTCTTTCCATAACCGTCGGTCTCATACTGCCCCGAGGTCGAGCACCGATGGCTCACGAGGGATGAAACTCGACTGTGATTTTGAGCCTTTGAGACGTCGTAACGATGGAAAATTGGACCCTCCAATTTTACCGTATACAGATAGTCCTGGCGTTTCTTAGAGTAGAATGATAAGAAACAACCTTGACAACTAGCTTTCTGAGTTTTCGTGATGGCGTCATACTGATGATGCAAGTCTCCGTGATAACCGAGATGTCCCGTCATTTCACCTTTCCAGAATCATTCAAAGCATTGCCGTTTCTTATTCTTCAAGGCAATAATGTCGCCGCTGGTCCAACTCCAAAGGATGCATTGAATGCGCCTGACGATACATCTTTCGAAGACAATAATGGTGCCACCGATTACGCTGCCGCCCTTTCTATAAATTGGGGGAACCAACTTTTTATCCAAGTGTCTTCCAATATATTTCCATCCCTTTTTTCTCACTATCCTCATCCATTATTATCCACCATGTTTGAGGCCCATGGCCTTAAGGTTACATGGTGGCGTTCTCATTGGCCATGCCATGGCCCTTTTCCTGGGCCTTTCCCTATCGAGCGAGATCACACCAACTCGTTGATGTTGTTGTTGTTACTGCTATCATCGTTAGCTTGAGACAAGGAGATAGGGAGGTCAATTTCCTCCAACTCAGGAAAATGTTTGGACTCTACACTGCTGCTTACCTCCCCCGTCTACCCGGTGCGGCGCCTCACTCCTTTTGCTTTTCATGGAGTGAGGCGATACTATCTATTAATTGTTGCATCATGCACCGGTGTGACGTTTCAAGAAGTGGCTTTACAATAGTAGTGCTGGCGAGACCCATACTAGCCGTATTTTTCACGCAGCCACTTCTTCATCCCCTTCTGCTTCTTCTGCGTCACTTTCCTTTTCTCCATCACTTTCCTCTTCTTCATCTTCGCCCTCGGAGAATATCATTCTGGAGGATGAGATGAGACCCCCGAGGAGGTGGTGCTCGAAGATACCGCCGCCGAGGATGTATCCCTGAGAATAGATTAGACTTTAGGCTTTTCTTGCATATGTATCTTTTTGCTTCTTTGTTTATGTGTAAGGATCCCTTGTGGGCTTTTGTAATCATACGTAAGGACCCCTCGTGGGCTTTTGTAATCGAGTGTTTATGAATGAAAAATGTTTCTTTAATTTATCTTTGATGTATACTATTTTCCCTTTATCTATGCTTGTGTAGAATCTGAGTGCACGACTCCATCGGTTGGTGAAAATATCGAGCCCAGGTGTGAGTATTTTTTCTGACCTTTGATTGATTATCATGCTCCCCTCGAAACCCTTTGTCATTCCTTGGATCAAGCCCGGGTTGGATTGATAAACTCGGGTTGTCGGGACCTTGACTTCGAGTTGAATGAGAGTAGGGCTTCGAACCCTCAAACCGAGACTTAGCCTTTAGACCCTGCGATAATCTTCGAGGGGGGATTCGCTTGGAAGCTCAAGAATGGAGACTACCTTTAGGCTTTCGAGAACAGTCCCCGAGTGGGGGTTTGCTCGAACTCGGGCCATCTGGAGACTTGTTTTGAACTTAGCGTAGATAGCCTTAAGTTATTGTAGATAGATCCCGGATGAGGGCCTATTCAGGTTTAGATGGTACCCCGAGGCCAAGCCTATATGAGTAGAGTTTAAGCGCTTATTTTCTTCTTAAGAGGAGCCTTCGAAACCGGGTTCCCTCTCGAGTCTTGTAATGATATAGATGACCCCTTGGAGAGATCCTCGAGATCGGGTACCATCTCGGGACTGGCGATGATACCGATGACTTCCTAGAGCCTAACTTCTTTTTGATGGAGGTCCTAGAGATCAAGTACCATCTTTGGACTTGCGATGATGCCAAAGGCTTCCTGGAGCCTAACTTCTTTTTGTTGGAGGTCCTTGAGATCGGGTACCATCTTAGGACTTGAAGTGATATTAATGGCTTCTTGGAGCCTTTCTTCTTTTTGATGAAGGTCTTCGAGATTGGGTACCATCTCGGGACTTGCGACGATGCCAAAGGCTTCCTGGAGCCTAACTTCTTTTTGATGGAGGTCATCGAGATCAGGTACCATCTCAGGACTTGCAGTGATATTAATGACTTCTTGGAGCCTTTCTTCTTTTCGATGGAGGTCCTCGAGATTTGGTACCATCTCAAGGCTTGTTTGGTGCGGGCATCTCCGACCCCAAAACATCATACGACATTCGTCAAATGGATAATACAGTTGCAAAGTGACCGAGGCGATCCTGTCGGCACCTCTTCCTAAAGTGATTTCGGCCAGTATTTTAATCGGCCTCTGAGGCAGGCAGATCGTCTCCGCTTTTTCCATATATAGGGTTGTTTCCTCCCTTTTGGAGATTCCACCATTCTGAGTAGTTACCCTTTTTACTATGTTAGGCCTTTCATTATTTCAATATTAACGCACTTGCCTAAATTTCTACTCCAGTTCTCTAATTTTGTTGTAGTCATGACTTCTATATCAGGATACGTTCGACAGGGAGGAGAGAGTTTCGCCTCCAATTCTCGCCTTGTTGGCGGAGCGCCGCTGATGCCAGGTGGGCCTGACTCGGGGCATTTTGCTTCGACAAGGGACTTTTCATCAGAAAAGTACCCCGATGCTCAGGATCAACGGGAGCATACCTTGAAGTTTACTTCTTCGATAGGAGAGGGACACCTTGAGTTGGTGAGGAAGGACTATGGATGGGGGGAAAAGGTAGTACTGCAGATACCTTACTCGGAAAAGAGCATCATGGACCACGCCGAGGGTTTTTTGAATGTGTACATGTATCCTTTTACACTGGGACCTCTTGATAGGGTATGCTCGACTTCTATTTAAACTATCAAGTTACCTTGGCACATATTCACCCGTCATTTTGGCGGATAGTGTTGATGATGAGGTTCTTTGCGAAGAAGTCAGTGCTTGAATTCATGCTCAGTAATCTTATTAGGCTACACTTGCTTTTTCATCATTGAGGTCGGCTAACCTTACGATATCGGTCGACCACGCCTTTCGTTATTGATGATGAAGAAGACGGAGGTTGGGAGTGGATGAGTCAATTCATTCGAGCAAGGACTGTTGATATTATCCCCATGGAGTTTAGTCCATTCCCTGAGGAATGGAATTATACACGTAAGTGGTACACTCGTGCCTTTGCAGTTTTCTAATTAAGGCTAAGGAGTGTTCCGTAAATGTGCCTTCTTTCCCTCTTTTGTAGCAATTTCATGGATACCGTGCGAGGTCCCTGATCTGCTAGATTGGGCTCGGGAGTTGGCGACCCACTCGACCTGCGGTGAGCATAAGTAGCAAGCTTTGTCTAGGGGCAGATGGGAAGCAAAACATCACGGTATGCGCTGTGCGATCTGTTCCCTTCCCTTCTTTTAGGTGGAAAAACATTTTCTCTTTCTGCGCACTAACCCTATTATTGTAGGCATCGGGGAGCCTTCTGTGGCGAGGTCGTGCCCCCTTGGAGACGGAGAAGGATTGATAGCTTCTGGGCTAAAGAATGATAATAATAAGCAAGAAATACCTTTGCAGGGCGACGATGCTCAAATCAAGGTGAACCTGGACCGAGGGCCCAGAGTGAAAATGTTGACTGAGCCTGCCGCGCCCATGGTTTCTTGTTCTGGAAAGGTGATTTTTCCTCCGTTGTCGTCTTCTTTTTCTGTTGGAGGTACTTCGAGGGATACTCGAAACTTGGGATCATATGCATCAAGCGACTGTGCCCAGACTGGGGTCGACTCTTTCAGAGCTGAGGGAGCTAGGCTAGCAGATATGTGCTCGACCTTCGAGGAAGCCCAGCGGCTTCACTTTGCAGTGAGTTTTGGCACAGACCTTTCGAGTTTCACGCCTTCCCTTCCTTATTGAGTTTTCTTTTGCAAGCTTTTGACAAGCTTAAGTCCAAGCTGCTTCACCATGAGGCCAGGGGTATGAGGCGAGTCGGAGTTTGAATTATGAGAGCTATTTGAAAGAGCAGTTAGTTTTTGTTCTGAGCAAGCGTGCGTTCCTCCTTCTAGATCCCGAGGCTAATATTTTATTTATTTTAGTTGCAGAAAAAAGACAGAGGACCTGGAGCGCCTTCGGGATGAAGCTGGCAGAGCCAAGCACGAGCATGATGAGCTGAAAGCTCAGGCCGAGGTTTAGGCTTTAGCGGGGGAGGGTGCTTTGGCTAAAGCTTCCGCCTTTGAGGTTCAACTTCGCTTAGCTCATGATAATACCTCAATTCAAACAAATATGATTACGAAGCTCGAATATGAACTCTTAAAGGTCAAGGCCAAGGTTGTGGATGCCCAGGCTAAAGCCGTAATGAGCCGAACTAAGGCTGACCAGAAGGTGGCGGTCTATCTGAAGGACGCTGCCGGTGCTTAAGCTGAGCTGAGAAAGATCCTTGACCACGAATATAGGAGCAAGGAATATGCTCGGTGTAAGTCTCGAAGGGAAACCTTCGAGAAGATCCATGCTAGGGGCTTTAACCTCTCGGAAGAGGTGAAGCGGGTGAGGGCGGATGAATGTGGCGCTAAGTCACTTTTGTCCGACACCAAGGATAGCGAGGATGAGACCGACGGGCCATAGTCCCCAAGGGGGACATTGATTTCTTTTTTTTATTTTGTACGTAGTACTTTCGAAGTATGTTGTAAATGGAGCTTGTATTTCTTTGCATATATGTATAAAGAGGAAACTTTGCAATTTTTTCTCTCCTGCGTTTGATTTTAGCCAGATGAACTGGTTTTAGAAGGAATCCTTAGATTCATAGTATGGCCTTGAGGCTCATTCAGCCGGCCCGCAGGCTCTTACGTGCTTGGTCGATACGACCTTTGGTTTTAGTGCTGGCGATAGTGGCTCTTATGCTTTTGCTCTTAGGCATATTCAGTTAACTGTTTTGGGTTCGGTCTCCGAATCAGGTTTTGACTCGAGCTCATTTAACCCTCAAGTTTTTGAATTTCAGGCTGTCCCTTAGGCTCCTACACGTTGGGTCAGTACGACCTTTTGTGTGGGCTGGTGATAGTGGCTCTTACGCCTTAGGTCGATGTGACCTTTTATGTGGGCTGGAGATAATAGCTCTTATGCCTTGGGTCGATGCGACCTTTAGAATAAGCCGGCATTTGAGCTCTTACACTTTTGCTCTTAGGCATGTTTTGATCAACTGTTTTGGGCTCAGTCTCCGAGTCGGGTATCGACTCAAGCTCATTTGACCCTCAAGTTGTTGACTTTTAGGCTGGCAATAATGGCTCTTACACCTTGGGTCGATGTGACCTTTTTTATGGGCTGAACAATGGCTCTTACTCCTTGGGTCAATGCGACCTCTAATATAGGCTTTAATTTTCCCTCGTTAAGGACTTTTTGAAATAATGTTTTCCTGACTTTTTGATGATTTAATAAAAAACCTCGATTGTGAGTCGTTATATGGTGATGATCGAGCACCTCGGGAGGTTTGTCTCGGAGGTTGAGTATCTCGAAGCCAGTGTTTAGGAGTTGACGCGGTCGAAGCTCTTTCGCCTATGTCGAGGGTAGCCTATTTAACCGGTTCTTTCTGAAGTATATTCGAAGTAATTGAAGGCCTGTGATTTATAGCGACGGTCGGGCATCCCAGAGTCGCGTTAGTTTGGCTGGTATAGCCTTATGATCGAATTTATTTGTGTTTGGCCGGAGCCTTTAAGTCCCGAGTGAAGTAGTTTCGACGTCTATATCGAGGGTATGCCTTTTTAGGGGTCTTATAAGTTTGATATATAGCCGAAACTTTGAGATCGGGTTTATGCCTTTAGTTAGGTCTTACAAGTTTTACATGCATTTGAGGTCTTACAGTTTTGGATACTTGGTACAAGTATGGTTCATGCCTTGTTTGAGGTCTTAGAGATATTGTTATTGCCTTATATAGGTCTTACGAGATCGAGGCTACCCGCATGTGGTCTTATGGCCTCGGGTTTTGATAAGTCGATGGAGATAGTGATTGACGACAGTACCCGAGCCATTGAAGGTTTCTTGGCTCGGGAGCCATTACTTGTAAACTTGGTATTGCCTCATTGAGGGCTTGCGATTTTGGAGTTTCCAATCCGAAGGTCATGCAGCCTTGAGTTTTCGACGCCAGTCCCCGAGTGTTCAGGATATTTTTGGCTTTGGAGCCACTTTGTGATCTTGATGTTACCTCATTGAGGGCTTACGAGTTAGGAGCTCCGACCCGGGGGTCGCATTATTTTAAGTTGTTGACGCTAGTCCCGAGTATTTGGGACATTTTGGCTCTAGGGTCATTTTTCAAAAATATCGAGCTTCTTTGAATGCAAAGTGCTTTTAGGAAGTATTCTTTGATTACTTGGTATAAGTACACATGTTTTTACTGTTGTGGACTCGGTTGTTCTATGCGGACATGGTTCGTTCGACCGCTTGGCCCGGTATATTATTTTCCTACCGAGAGCCTTCTTGGCATATCTTGGTTTCTCTGAGTTGGTGACCTTCCGGGGGGATGCCCCCCAGTATTCGAGGTTAATTGCAAAAGAAGCCTTGAATACTTGTTGAGTCTTCCTCAGGTAGCATATGGGAGTTGCCTCATTAAAAACCTCACCAGTAAAATCCTTTTTAGGATAAAAACCCGGTCGAAGGAAAAGAGTGTAACACATGCTTTTGAAACCTAAGGCCTTTGAGTTGGAGAGTGCTTTGGCTGTTTCGATCGGATACCTGCACTCAGGTCAGTGTAGAATGTAATTGAAAGAGAAAGGAGACGGTCATACCTTAGTGTAGAATGTGTCGGCGATGTTTCGAGCCCTGATATGTTTTAGTTGCTTGTGATGAGGACGTGGTACGGTCCCCTACTTTGTTTAGTTGGGAATAGCCAAGAGTGTAGCTTGTTATCACTATTTTACTGTTGGCTTATCCTTCAGCTCTTTCGAAGGTGGAGGTGCCGATGTCAGGGCCACATCCTGCACTGCGAACATTTCTCTCACCGCATGTTGTTCCCTGTAGACGGTCTTAATCCCATACTTTATAGGAAATTTCATCATTTGATGGAAGGCGGAAGGTACTGCTCTCATGCAGTGTTCCATGGTCTTCCGAGCAAGGCGTTATACTTCATATCTCCCTCGACAATGTAGAATTTGGCATTTTGTGTTGTGCCGGCCATGTTGACTGGGAGGGTGATTTCCCCTTTTGTTGTTTCGCTCACGATGTTGAATCCGTTGAGGAATCGAGAGGTGGGTACGATTTGGTCAAGCAGTTCGAGCTGCTCTACCACCCTCAACTTGATAATGTTGGCCGAGCTACCTGGATCCACAAGTACACATTTAATTTGAAACATATTTACAAGAAAAGAGATTACCAGTGCGTCGTCGTAAGGCTGAGACAAGGTCTCGATGTCCTCATTGCTAAAAGTGAGGGCATCCTCGGGTATGTAATCCCGAGTTCGCTTTTCTCTAGTGATGGATATTTTTGTTCTTCTCATCATGGGCTTATGTGGGGCATCGATGCCTCCCAAGATCATGTGGATGACATGTTGTGGCTCATTCGTTTAGTTCTTCTTGGCCGCCTCTCTTTCTCGAAACTGATTTTTGGCCCGATCACTGAGGAAATCTCGAAGGTGACCTTTATTGAGTAGTCTGGCTACTTCCTCTTGGAGCTGGTGGCAATCCTTGGTCCTGTGGCCGTGTGTGTTGTGAAATTCACACACTAAGTTATGATTTCTTTGCGAAGGATCTGATTACATAGGCCTAGGCCACGTGGCTCTCTGATTTTATTGATGGCGAACACGATGTCTGATACATCGACATTGAAGTTGTATTCCAACAACCAAGGTGCCTTCGTTGACCTCGTGTTCCTGTCGAATCCGGCTCTGTTGACGAATCCCTGAGGGTTCTGGCCTCTATCCATCCTTCAGTCATTGCAGGGTATGTTACGCCTTGGGGCATTTTTCCTGTCGTCGATGTATGGTTGGTACCTTTCTTTGTTTGTCTTTGGCTCCTTCTCCAGAAGCCTACTTAGGTATACCGAGCCGGAGGGGGCTCCTAGTTGGTCGTCCTCGACCCTGATTTTTGATTGATATCGGTTGTGAACATCGGACCAGGTCACAACGGGATATTCAACCAGTTTCTGTTTTAGTTGTTTCGAAGCCATTGAGCTTCGCCCATCAGACCTTGAGTGAAGGCTTGTACTGCCCAGTCATCGGATACTGGTGGTAGTTCCATTCGTTCCATTTGAAAGCGAGATACGAACTCTCGCAACATCTCGTTCTCCCTTTGCTTGATCTCGAAGGCGTCAGACTTCCTTGTTGCTACTTTGATGGCACCGGCATGTGCCTTTATGAAAGAATCTGCCAGCATGGCAAATGAGTCTATGGAGTTAGGAGCTAGGTTGTGATACCACATCATGGCCCCCTCGAGAGTGTTTCCCCGAACTTCTTTAGTAAGACAGACTCGATCTTGTCGTCCTTTAGGTCGTTGCCCTTCACTGCGCAAGTGTAAGCACTAACGTGCTCATTGGGGTCTGAGGTCCCATTGTATTTTGGAAGGTTTGGCATTCTGAACTTCTTTAGAATGGGTTTTGGAGCCGCTTCCTCTGGGAACGGCCTTCGTATGAACTTCTTCGAATCCATACCTTTCAAGACTGGGGTTGCACCCAGAATTTGGTCGACCCGAGAGTTGTAGGTCTCGACCTTTTTGTCATTGGCTTCTATTTTCTTCTCGCCTGATTCGATCCACTTTGTGAGGTTCTCAAGAATCTTTATGATGGCGGGGTCGGCTACCGACTCGTTTTTGCTTGATATCTTTGGTACCTGCTCGGCTGGGGGAGCCATCCCTGGCGCTACCGTGCTGGGAGTTTTCTGGTGACTATGAAGCTGAGCAATCACTAGCTATTGTGCTTGTAACATTTCAAAAATAACGAAAAGGCTAACCTCCCGTTCTTCCCTAGTAGGGTTTCCTGAGCTTCTTGTTGGTCTCCTTAGTGCATGCTCTTGTTAGTGTGGGAGCTTACATCGACGTGTTGAGCATCGTGTGAGACCACATCCACGGGAATCGGTTCTGGTGCGTTCTCAAGGTTTCGTGGCGGTACACCAACACCTGAAACATCTACACCATTTTCTCTGTGGTTCTCAAGATTGTTGTTCACTGAGTCATACATTTTGACCTGAAAATCAAATATCTTGGGCAAGGAAAAGTGGGAAAGATAATTTGCGTTATGTAGTTAAACCAGCAAGAAAATAATCACTAATACTTTTAGCTCCACGGTGGGCGCCAAACTGTTTACCGGAAAAATGGTAATGACAATTAAATTTGATTTACTGGTTCTAAAAATACGTGATCTATTTTTATGCTAGTTGTTAGGTAGTTGATTCTATGTGAAAGACTTAGAAACGAGATAAGAGCTTAAAACGAGATGTTAATCAAACCGAATCGTTGTCAATCAGGGCCCCGAGCTTGCCTATTCGAGGGCCTCGGGGTCGAGTCTGAAGCTCGGCTGGGAGCTATCGAAGGTGGTCAATGGAGACTAATAGTTATAAATAAATCAATGACAGCTCTTTATGGCCAATAATAAGCAATAAGTGATAAAATTTAAGTAGAACACAATAAATACGAGCAATAAATGAAGTAATGAGATCAAGAGAATATGTTACAGAGCAGAGAGAATGTTCTTGTATATTTTGTATGGAGCAACAGATATATACAAAATGACAAGAATCCCCTTTATATAAGAGGGGGAACCCCAACATAGTACAAGTGCATTTATTACAAAGATATGAAGATGGGACAGCTAGTTAATGCCACGATACGGGCCCAGACTAGCCAGACAGACTTTGTCAGGTCTAGCTTTACGCCTTGGGAACTCCCCACTTTCTTTCCATAACCGTCAGTCTCATACTGCCCCGAGGTCGAGCGTCGATGGCTCTCTAGGGATGAAACTCGACCGTGATTTCGAGCCTTCGAGACGTCGTAACGATGAAAAATTGGACCCTCCAATTTTACTGTATACAACTTCACTTGAAGCACACGCGGAGAGATAGGGGGCTAAAGTGCATGAAGCTTTTTTGGAAAAAATATTTTTAAAATAAATGTAAGGCCCACACGGCGATATAAGGAAGATTTGTAATTTGTTACTTGTGAATTATGATTATGAGGTGTGGTACCTCGGGGTGACTTGTTGTTATTTATGTTGGAACGATTGTGACTTCTTACGTGAGCCATGCATTTTATGTGATTTGTTGTGTTGCTTTAATGTGATAATTTGTGCCTCCTTTGTTACTTGGTGAATTGGTTTTCAAGATGACTTTACTTGCGTGGAGTCATTATCTCATATTCTGTAAAGTTGTTGGTAACATAAAGGTTTTAAATAAAGAAATTATTATCATACTTTACTTTATTTGACTCTTAAGATAAACTCATTATCTCACTTGACGTTTTGCTCTATTTAAATCGTTATCATACTTTATTTTAACTGATTCTCAAATTAAACTCATTATCCTATTTGATGATTTACTTTATATAAAATTATTATCACGCTTAACTTTAACTGATTCTTAAATTGAACTCGTTATCTTATTTGATGCTTTACTTTATTTAACTTGTTATTTTACCTTACCTTATTGATTCTTAAACTAAACTCATCATCTTATTTTATGCTTTATTTTGTATAAATTGTATTTTTATTTACTTTAATTAATTCCTAAAATAAACTCACTATCTCATTTGACACTTACTTTATTTAAATTGTTATCATGCTTACTTTATTTAAATGAATCATTCGAACATTGTATTGGCAATTGACATGGATACAATGTATGTGGTGGCATGAGGACTTTGCCGCCGGGTGACTTATGTTGTGGCACGAGATATTTATGTTGCGATAGTGATTGATAATGTGGGCATGAGATGCCATGTGTGTAAGACTCGTGATTGTGGCTTATGATTTGTGATTATGAGGTGTGGTTCTATGGGTAAGTCTTGTTGTAAATCATGTGTTGGAACGACTCGATTACTTGAATTGTCATTTGTTTCCTTAATTGATTTCATTCATAATTTAATTGTATTCTGATTATTTTGCTACTTTATTACATGTTTACTTCTTGTTGCCATTTTTTGTTTCTATTAGTCCATTATTAGTTTTATATTAATAATCTTTCTATTGTTAGCTATATATTGATGGTCTTTCCATTGTTAGATTTATGTTAATATCTTGCATAGGTTAGCGTCTTGACTTACTTCGTCACTACTCCACTGAGGTTAGTCTTGATATTTATTGGGTAGCATTGTTGTGTACTCATACTATGCTTCTGTACATTTTTCTGCAAATCTAGGTACTTCGAATTGTGTTGGTTTTGAAAGTTGTGCCTGTGCGGTTAGAGACTTCAAGGTTGTGACGACCCAATAGGTCGTTTTGAGCGCTAGCCTTTGTTTTTGAGTTTCGAGATCTCCATTAGCTTTATTTGATGTTTGGTGGTTTGCGTGCGTTGTCTGTGTCTTTTTTCGAAAAGTTTTTATGTGAAATTTTGAAGAAAAAGTATATTTTGGCTTAAAATGGAACTTGAGTTGACCACGATCAACATTCTTGGTAAACGACCTCGGATCGGTATTTTGACGATTCTGATAGGTTCATAGGATGTTTTCAGGCTTGTACACACTTTTGGTTGGGGTTCGGGGTGACTTGAACGTGTTGTGTGAAAATTGTAAAAATGAATTTTCAAGTTGAAAATCATGAGTTTTGATGATCGATTATTGTTATTTGATGTTATTTTGATGATTTGAGGTAGTGAGCAAGTTTATATGATGTTATTATACTTATGTGCATGCTTGGTTTTGAACCCGAGGGGCATTGTGAGTTTATGAGGTGTTATGGATGAGTTGAGGCGGTTTAAAGATTGCTGGTGTTTAGCAGTTGTTGGTGCCTAATTGCAGGTCTCGCAATTGTGAGAACATGTTCGCAATTGCGAGTCCCGCTTTTGCGAAGTTAGACTCGCAAATGCAATTATGGGTTGGGGTGGTACTCTTTGCAAATGCAAAGTATAGGTAGCAAATGCGATCCTGAGTCTTTACTTTTGCGATAAATCTGTCGCTTTTGGGACTCGGGTCCTGGGCTAGAAGTCTTCACAAATGCGAAGGAGGACGCACTTGCGATTTGGTAGTGGTTCGCAAATGCGAGCATTTTGTCACATTTGCAACATCTGAGGTGTTGTGACAGTGATCGCAAATGCGATCATGGTCTCACATTTGCAGGCATCGCAATTGCGAATAAGACTTCACAAATGCGATACCTGCAACTGGGTAAAAGAGGGAAAAAATGAGACTTAGCTCATGTACACCATTTCTCAACGCTAAACACTTTAGAGGCAATTTTTCAAGAATTTCTTCTTCCCAAAATCATTGGTAAGCAACTCTAATCTAATTTTATTCAATTCCCCATTACTTTTCATTAGCTTTTAACATCAAATCTTAGATTTTTATGGTAGAAATTAAGGGTTTGGGTAGACTCTGGGGATTTTGCAAAATTGAGATTTAGACCTCAAACTGAGATCCAATTTCAAAACCAATTAGATAATCAGGCTCGGGGGTGAATGAGTAATCGAATTTGTGGGTTCAGGGTTGACTTGTGTTGACTTATTCAAATTCATCAAAGACTGAACCTTTTTCATTCGTGGGTAGTTTCTAAAGCTTATTTTGATTTGTTTGATCGATAATTGGCTAGATTCAGTTGGTTTGAAGGCTTGTTCGAAAGGCAAGGCAGTGGTTGGTTGATTGATTTGGATGCGGAGTGAGGTAAGTGTTGTGTCTAACCTTGACTTGAGGGAATTAGGACTTGTTGGACTATTTGTTATGTGAATTATGTGGGAAAATGGCATATATGCAAGGTTTTAAGTGTATATTCACCGTCATGGGATTAAAGCATGTGGGATTGGGCTTTTACTTCCATGTCTTCATGTATTCCATGTTATCTCTTGTTAAATGCTTTAATTCTTACACATTCTTACTTGATATCTATGTTTTACCTTTTAATTGTTAGTTGTTTTGATTTGTTCATTTCTCACTCAATATATGCTTACCTGTTAAAAGTTCATACCTGCCTTAATTGTATATTTTCATTTCCATATGTTTTTACTTACTTTTATTGTCCTTATATTACTAGATGCACTCTATTATGGTATTTCGATTACATGAGCAATTAGCTATTTTGGTGTTAATGTTTGCCAAGGTTTGGGGATTACGAAGTTTTGGCTATTCCCTGCTTGTACTGGTACTTCCATATTGTTCCGCATGTTTCATTTCTCTTTTGTGTTGATATTTCGTCAATAGTGGCACTGAGTTATTTATGTTGATAAATTGATATTGGGGAATCAGATTGCGCGCTGCAACGGTACTGAAATGAATTGATATTGGGGGATCAGGTTGCACTCTTCAACATGAAATGATATGATATGATATTGGAAATGAGTCGTATGAAATAAAAGATATTGCATTGAAACTTGTGATCGGGTTACACGTCGCAACAAATTTGATGTTTTGTTGTTGTTGTTTGTGGTTGTAGAGTTTATACTCGGTATTGTGATATGAGATTTGAGATAATGTTATTATGGGCCCCTCTGGTAGTTGACCTTCGGGTCTGTTTATTTGAGTTTACTACTTTATCTATATTTTTGTATTCTATTATTATTATTCGTACAGGTTTATTGCGAGTGTCATCTCATAGCCTCGTCACTACTTAGTCGAGATTAGGCTTGGAACTTATAAAGTACATGTGGTCGGTTGTACTCATGCTGCACTTCTGCACCTCTTGTGTACATACCGGTATTGGTCCTAGCGGCGTGTAGATGAGTTCTTGCTCGGATCGACTTATAGCAGGAGATTTGAGGTAGAGTTGCTGGCATTCGCAGTCCTTGAAGTTCCCTCCTATTCTGTCCTTACTATTTATCTTATTTCAAACAGTTGTATTCGTTCAGACTTTATTTGCAATATTCCAATATGCTCATGAACTGGTGACACCAGATTTCTAGGAATAGACTAGACTGTGTTATGATATGGATTTATATTATGTAATTTAATATTATTGTTCATTAATTATTACTGTTATGTTGTTTTAAATTCTAAAAATGGACAATTAATTATCTAACATTGGCTTTCTTAGCAAGTAGGTGTTAGACGTCATCACGACCCCGATGTAGGGATTTCGGGTCGTGACAAGTTGGTATCAAAGCACTAGGTTGCCTAGGTCTCACGAGTCATGAGCAAGCTTAGTAGAGTTTAGAGGATTGGCTTGGAGATATCTGTACTTATCTTCTAGAGGCTATAGATCTTTAGGAAAAATTCACTTCTATATTTCTCTATCGTGCGACTTTATTCTATTACTGAAGCTTGAACTATTCCATTCATGTTCTCTCGCAGATGGTGAAAACACGCACAACATCCACTGTCGGGCAGGAGCTAGAGCCCCATATTGCAGCCACTACTAGGTATAGGGGCCGAGGCAGAGCTCAGCGTAGAGCACGTGCAGCAACACCCGTTTTGGGGCCTCAGATTGAGTATGAGGAGGAAATCCCTGTTCAGACCGCACCAGATAGACCCGCCAGGTCCCGAATGGATTCATTGCTACTCCTGTACTTTAGGATGCCCTAGTCCGCTTAGTGGGCCTTATTGAGAGTGTGGCCCAAGCCAAAGTATTTCCTATGGCATCAGATGTCTCTCATACTTGGAAAAGAGCTCAAACTCCCGCTACTCACATTACGGAGCAGACGGCTACCCTATATCAGACTCCAACGCTTCCAGCAATTGGAGTGGTTCAGCCTTTTATTTCTACATAGCTCGGGAGAGGCCCTTGATGTCTTCTGAATGTTGAAGAGGTTGGATAAGTTCACCAAGCTCTTTCCTATTCATTTTGGTTGTACACCTTCGAGGACCTACATGATTATTTGGACTATTGCCACGAGGTGTTGCGCAACATAGGTATTGTGGAGTCCAATGGAGTCTACTCCGCACTGTTCCAAATGAATGACTTTGCCAAGATATGGTGGCAAGATTATGCTCGAGCCAGACCAGTAGGTTAACCTTCACTCATTTGGGACCAGTTCTCAAAGCTATTTTTGGAGAAGTTCATTCCTTTTACTCAGAGAGAGGAGTACCGCAACCAGTTTACGCATCTACCACAGGATGGCATGATTGTTACCCACTAAGAGACTAGATTTGTGGACCTATCTTACCATGCATCTATTTTGATTCTTACTAATTGGAAGAGGATGAGGAGATTCATAGACGTCCTTACTTTAGGTATCAGGCTACAGATGGCCAAGGAGGCTGAGGATAACATTTTTTCCAATGGGTTATAGAGATTGCAGATGGATCGTGAGAATTCGTGGTCAGGGTAAAGAGGCAGTATCTCAAAAGAGGCCTCACCATTTGGGTTGTTTCAGTGGTGCCTCATCTAGAGGTAGAGGTTCATTTAGTAGAGGCCATCCTCACAGGCCGATTCAATCAGCGCTTCAAGTACCACACGATGCTTCGGGCAGTAGTGGTCTCTTACGGGTTTCTTCCTGAGCAGCTAGTATTCAGTACACCTGCACTCTTATCAGTGGACCATGCCACATAGTTGCTACAACGGTCGTTCAGGTCATTAAGGATCATCTCAGACTCAGTAGTTAGACCAGTCGTAAGGTTGCTTTGAGTGCGGCGATGCAGGTCACATTAGGAGATACTATCCTAGATTGATGAGAAGCATACCACATTAGGGTACTAGGACTTGATTCTAGCACCGTTGCTCCACCGCCCGCACAGCCAGTGATGGTAGGCTAGAATCACGTGTCTTAGTCATAGTTTGCACTCAAATTACTGCATTTTACTTGTGTTTGAGCTTGAATGTTAGTGTATTGCTTTTATTATGTGTTTTATGCTTTGTAGCAGATGATTCCAAGTTAAGAAGATGTTTTGGAGCTAAATCAAATAATTTGGAGCTTTGAAGTCTGAGTAAAAGTCCAAGAAATTAAATCGCGATCACGTTTAGGGCTCGTGGACCAGCATTGCATAAGAAAGTTGGAAGAAAGAGCACGGGGTACGCACATTTGTACTAATGTTTTGCATAATGCGTAGCACAGTGCATTGCATTAATGCTTCTGGACTTTTGACATACTTTAGACCTAAGGAAGCCAAGGAGGAGTTGGAGGAGAAAAAACACAAGGATTTCATCATTCCTTCCTCACTCAAGACCCGAGTTTGGATTGAATTTATGTTTTCCTATACTTTAATTATATTTGTGATGAATTTCTCCATGATTATGGAGTAGTTCCCTTTAGGGTTTGATGGATTTTGTGTATTGATGATTGTTTGTGGATTATAACTTCTAGTTTTATGTATTAAATCGTTTTGGAAGATTTAATTGTTGAATCTATATTCACTAGTTCATGTAAGTGAGAGAGGCATAACTTGTGATATCTTTGTATTATATTGTTGGTTGAGTTCAAATATTCTTCTAAGTAATCGAAAGAGACTAGTTGAACCATTGATTAAACCTATTTAGGAGAATAATCGAAAGTGGTTTTCCTAATGACCAATCCATTACGCATTCTTGCATATCTTCACAATGCTTAATCTGGTTCATCTCGTGAGGTTAAGACTTAATCGAGAGAGGAGTTTCTACTGAACATTTGAACTAATAATTAAGTGAATTTGAGAGAATCACTTGAATACTAGAAGTGAATTATCTAGAGTTAGAGCCCGAACAATTATCTTGCACATATCCTATCAAAACCCTATCTTCTCCCATTGATAACCTTATTTGCTTATTCCTTGTCTCGATAGTCACTAGTCAATAGCTTTAGATTCTTAGTTAATTTTAATTATTAATCATATAAATCTCAATTGTTGATCCTCTTGGATAGCAATCAAGCTAGAAACTATGAGAATACTGTTTAAATCTAATCCTTGTGGATATGATATTATACTATATTATCTTTGATTAGAGTGTGTGTCTGTTTTGCGCTTGTCAGCTAGCTAAAGGCGGGGGTCTAGCATCTAGAGGTGGTGGTCAGGCCGTTAGAGTTAGAGGCCAACCAATTAGAGGACGTCTAAGAGGCGGAGGTCAGAGTGGTGGTGCTTAGCTCTGTTTTTATGCATTCCTATCTAGATGCAAGGCATAGTCCTCGGATCCGGTTATCTGAAGTATTATTCCAATTTTTTGTAGAGTTAAATCAGTTCTATTTGATCCGGGTTCCAGTTATTCATCTATGTTATCCTATTTTGCTTTATATCTGGATACGTCTCATCATTTTTTGAATGCTCCTATTTATGTGTCTACGCTTGTCAGAGATTCTATTATGGTAGATCGGGTATATCATGTTAGTTTTCTTACTCTCGGGTGCTATGAGACTAGGGTAGACCTTCTACTTCTTGATATGGTGGATTTTGTAAGCATGGATTGGTTGTCACATTATCACGCTATTTTGGAATGTCACGCCAAGATTGTGACATTAGCCATGTCGGGGTTGCCTCGATTAGGGTGGAGAGGGACTCCTGGCCATTCTACTAATAGGGTCATTTCTTATGTAAAGGCTCGACGTATGGTCGAGAAGGGATGTCTAGCATATTTGGCCTTATCCATGATCCTAGTGTGGAAGTTTCTTCCATATATTCAGTACCAATTGTGCATGAGTTTTCAGAGGTGTTTCCTATAGATTTGTCAAGGATGCCACTCGATATAGATATAAACTTCTGCATTGACTTGGATCGGAGCACTCAGCCCGTTTCCACCGCACCATATCATATGACCCTAGTTTAGTTGAAAGAATTAAAGGAGCAGTTGTAGGATTTGCTTGATAAGGGATTTATTATATCGAATGTCTCGCCTTAGGGTGCACCGGTTTTGTTTGTGAAAAAGAAGAAGAAGTATGGAATGATGAGGACGTGTATAGACTATCAGCAGTTAATCAAAGTCACTATTAAGAAAAAGTATCCCTTGCCGATGATTGATGACTTATTTGATCTGCTTCAAGGTGTTTTCCATGATTGACTTGAGATTTGGCTATCATCAGTTGAAGATTAGGGCATCGGATGTCCCTAAGATAGCTTTTGGGATACGGTATGTTCACTATGAGTTCTTAGTGATTTCATTTGGCTTGACTAATGCCCCAGCAACATTTATAGATTTGATGAACCAGGTGGTCAAGCCCTATTTGTATTCTTTTGTTATCGTCTTCATTTATGATATTTTGGTTTAATCCCGCAGTCAAGAGGAGCATGAGCAGCATCTGTGGATTGTACTTCAGACTCTAAGAGATCGTCAGTTATATACCAAGTTTTTAAAGTGTGAGTTCTAGCTGGACTCGATTGACTTTTTGGCCATGTTGTATCTTTTGAGGGCATAAAGTGGTTTCTAAAAAGATTAGGCAGTTCAGAACTGGCCTAGACCTACTTTAGCTATAGATATTTGGAGCTTCTTTGGTTTGGTGGGTTATTATCGCCGATTCGTGAAGGGGTTTTCATCTCTCTCAGCCCCATTGACCAAGTTAACCTAGAAGGGTGCTCTTTTCAGGTGGTCCGACGAGTATGAGTTGAGCTTGAAGAAGCTCAAGACTGCATTGACTACAACCCCACTGTTGGTGTTGCCTACAGGCTCGGGATCTTACACCGTGGTATTGATGCAGGGCGGTAGGGTGATTGCCTATGCATCTTGGCAGTTGAAGGTTTATGAAAAGAATTACCCTGTGCATGACCTAGAGTTGGAAGCCATTGTTCACACGTTGATGATTTGGAGGCACTATCTATACAGCATACCATGTGAGGTCTATGCCGACCATCGGAGTCTTCGGCATCTATTCAAGCAGAAAGACCTTAATTTGCAGCAGCGGATAAGTATGAATGTCTCCTCACCGATCCGCAATACTCTACTGGGTTTATTCATGACTTGTGAAACCTATGTGAACCTAGTGCTCTGATACTAAGTTGTCATGACCCAATTCCCATCATAGGCCATGATGGCACCCAAAGTTATCGTTAGGCAAGCCAATGGTAAACGGCCAATACAATCATTCATTTATAACACTTTTAAAATCAAGAATTTCATTAATAAAGTAGAATTAAGTTTAGAAACTATGATAAAAAAATATTTTCATTCTTACTAAGTCTCGAAATATAAACAGAACAAAAAGCATAATGATATAAATATTAGATGCAACCATAAACATATACTAAAAATCTCCAAAACCTGATGTCACAAATGCATGAGCATCTAGTAGAATATATAAAACCACTATAACTATTATCGGAATAAAAAAAATAGAATAAAATAAACATAGGAGAAAGGAAACTCTGGGTGCTCCGGGTCGAAGCATGGAAAGTAGCTCACCACTAAATCTCCAACTAATGTGGCTACGCACCCGAGTGACCACCTAATATACATGTCTCATCACCTGCACAATTAGTACAAAAGTGCAGTATGAGTATGTAAATCAATGCATAACCAGTCAGTATCAAGTCTAACCTTGAAGAAGCTATGATGGGGGTCGACATTGACACTTACTAGTAGTCTAATAACAATGTACATAAAGTAGACATGTAAGAAACACAACAAGTAGCAATGAAACAGATAATATAAATAATATGATTATCAAGTAAGAATAATTACAAAATCATCAAATACCATAAATTGCCTTGAAGCAAACAAGGACAACCAATATCAAATACAATGTCAAATCTCAAGTTAGAAAAACTCATATATACGCTGACTCCCTATTGAATATTACGCACGAGTCTGCCAAGATGAACGGCCCGATCCCTTAAGAATAGTATTACATATTATCGCCGAGGTCTACGGCCCGATCCACTGTAACGACTTGACCGGTTATTTTTGAAATTTGTGTCTCGTTCGGTGGCTTAAGGTCTCGAGTATCTCCATATTGTATATTATGGCTTGCGTGTATGGTCAAGTTCGATTTTTGGATGTTTCAGGATTGGTTTAGAAGGATGATTCTTATTTTATAAGCTTAAGCAGTAAGAGTTAACTAGAGATTGACTTTTGTGTAAACGATCCCAAAATGGTGGTTTGATGATTCCAATAGCTTTGTATGGTGATTTTGGACTTAGACTTGCATCCGGATTTGGATTTGGAGGTCCTTTGATGCATTTCGGAAAAAAATTAGAAAGTTGAAGATTTGGAAGGTGGAAAGGTTTGACCAGGAGTTAACTTTGTTGATATTGGGTTCGGAATTTGATTCAGGGAGTTGTAATAGCTCCATTATGTCATTTGGGACTTGCGTGCAAAATTCGACGTTATTCCGATTTAATTTGATATGATTCGGCGCGAGTTGTCGAAGTAGAAAGCTCATAAGTTCATTAAGTTTATTAGGTGTGATTCATAGTTTTGATGTTGTTCAATGTGATTTAAGGCCTCGAGTAGGTCTGCGTTATGTTATGAAACTAGTTGGTATGTTCGGGCGGGGTCCCGGGGGACCCGGGTTTGTTTTGGATGGGCCGCAGACCATTTCCTCATGTTTTGAAGTGTTGGTTCTGTCATTTGGTTTCTCTTCATCGCGTTCGCTCCAGTGGCATCACATCACATAGTGTAACTGGGAGGCAGGCAACAATTGCTCTTCGCATTCGCGAATAGGAATCACATTCACGAAGGTTGGAAGAGATATTTTCAGAGATATTCTTGAGAGAGTTTGTTCCTCAGACCCTTCGGGATGTATGGCGTGTGGAGTTTGAGCAGCTGCGCTAGGGCACTATGTTAGTGTTAGAGTATGCCATTAGATTTAGTGATTTGTCCAGACATGCACTTGCTTTGGTTTCTACTGTTAGAGAGCGAGCCCGCAGGTTCATTTTAGGGGCTCGTCATAGTATCCGATTTAGCATAGATCGGGAGTTGGAGACGGATGTTTTGTTCAAGTAGGTGGTAGAGATTACTCACAGATTAGAGGGCATGTGGGATCAAGAGGGAGAGGTCAAGGAGGCTAAGAGGACTCGTAGATTGGGAGGATCTACTAGTCCTTATTTTGGGGGCAGGGTACGGCATGGTAGAGGTTTATGGGTCAGCTAGTTCAGTCTGCACTTCAAGCGTCGCACGGTGTTTCAGGTACCCATGGGTCTCAGGGTACCCCCATGAGACAGCTTCTACAGCCATGCCAGCCAAGGGTTGCTTTGAGTGTAGAGATACCAGCCACATGGTGAGAGATTATCCCAGACTCCGACATATGTGTCACAGTGAGGTATTCAGGCTATGAGTTCTGCTCTAGTTGCAGCTACCCTTGCACCACCAGCTATGGGTGTAGGTCAGGCGGATAGAGGGTTCCCAATAGGGGGAGGCCCGACCTATTGATATGCTTTTTATGGTAGGGCTAAGGCCGCTGCACCAGATGATGTTGTACATGTATGGTTTCAATTTGTTATAGAGGAGCATCATTCGTATTTTGTTTCGATTTTGCTTATCGGGGTGAGTCCTCCTATCTTGCTTCACATATGGGTGAGTTTCGTGATTTTGTACTTTGCTTCTGTGTTTACCTATGTTGGGAGATTCTAGTATGGTAGCCAGTATCTATTGTTTTGTTTTATTCATTATTGAGAGCTATGAGACTAGACATGACTTTTCGTTATCCATTACAATAGGTTTTGATGTGATTTCTGGGTGTTTGGTTATGATTTGTGATTTAGATGCTCTACTAGTGTGGGAGTACGGTAGGTGTTGTGATTTTGTTAGTGGAATTGAATTAGTGAAGGTTTTGGTTGGTATGATGTGTATACTACTTGTAATTCTAGAGCTGAGGATGGGATCCTCATGTTTTCATATGGTTTGATATGTTTGAATCGGGTTACGTGCCGCAGTGAAGTTATACTAGGATGTGATCCTTTTGTCTAGTTCATATATTGTTATTCTTCCCCATGGAATTGATTCGTAAGTATGGTACTAATAGGGAGTTGTACCTGTCGGGCTTGTTTGATAGTTCTCTCATGTATTTTCTTATTTATTCGGTCATAATTGCATGATGCTTATTGGGTTTTAGCTTTCAAGGTGTGTGCCCTAGTGACATTAGATATGACTTATTGATTCGAGTGAATGGTTATGAGATCCTCATGTTTCTTGCATCGTTGGTCAGCGTTGTGCAGGTTTGGGACGAGGTTTTAGCTGTGATGAGGTTATTCGTCGGTGATGTATTTGATTATGGGAAGCTATTATGGCCAGAGTTATTGTTATGGGCATATGTGTGAGGTATTACGTCATGTGGTTGTACCATGCGGGTGTAGGCATAAGTTGTTGCCGCTGTTGAGGCTGATACCGTGTGTGGAGGTGGAAGTCCTTTGAAAATGATCGGATGGTGAAAGTTTTGGTTCTAAGGTTATCAGTATGGGTGGAAGGAATAATTTTCAGATGGGATGGTGTCGTCGGGCCTATGTGGATTGGGGTGATGTGAGATCACCCGTGATTATATGTGTGGAGAGTATATTTAGTGATTTGATGCCTTCAGGACAGTTCTTGGCACTTTCGAGGACAAATATTTGTTTAAGAGGGGGAGAATATAACGACCCGATCGGTCATTTTTGGAAATTTGCATCTCGTTCGGTGGCTTAAGGTCTCAAGTAGCTCCGTATTGTGTATTATGGCTTGAGCGTGTGGTCGAGTTCGATTTTCGGATGTTTCGGGATTGGTTTAGAAGGATGATTATTGTTTTAGAAGCTTAAACGGTAAAAGCTAACCGGAGTTTGACTTTTGTGTAGATGACCCCAAAATGGTGGTTTGATGATTCTAATAGCTTCGTATCGTGATTTTGGACTTAGGCGTGCTTCCGGATTTGGATTTGGTGGTCCGCATATTGATTTGATGCATCTCGGCAAAAATTAGAAAGTTGAAGGTTTGGAAGGTGGAGAGGTTTGACCGTGAGTTGACTTTGTTAATATCGGGTTCAAAACTTGATTATGGGAGTTGGAATAGCTTTGTTATGTCATTTGGGACTTTCTTGCAAAATTTGACATTATGAGTTGTACGAACGCCCCCAAGCTTTTGGCTAGTTCAAGACCTGCAATCATGGCCTCATATTCGACCTCATTATTAGTCAATTTTACAGTCCTAATAGATTGCCTAACTACATTTCCTGTTGGTGGCTTCAATACAATGCCAAGTACGGACCCTTTTGCATTCGAGGCACCATCCGTAAAGAGGGTCCAGATCCCCGAAGAAGTCCCCGAGTTCACCAACAACTTTCTTTCGACCTCGGGTATTAGGGTCGGCGTAAAGTCGGCCACGAAGTCTGCCAAAATTTGAGATTTAATGGCTGTTCGGGGTTGATATTCGATATCATACCCGCTGATTTCTACGGCCCATTTGGCCAATTGTCCCGAGAGGTCGGGTTTATGCATTACATTTTGTAAAGGGTAGGTTGTCACAACACATATATGGTGGCACTGAAAATATGGTTTTAGTTTTCTAGAGGCACTTAGCAATGCGAGTGCCAACTTTTCTAGGTGGGGATATATGGTTTCGGCCTCACCCAAGGTCTTACTAACATGATAAATTGGAAATTGCGTACCTTGTTCTTCTCGGACTAGGACTCCACTTACCGCTATTTCCGATACCACTGGATACAAGTATAGTCGTTCGTCTGCCCTTGGCGTGTGAAGCAATGGTGGGCTCGATGAATATCGCTTAAGTTCTTCTAAAGCCCGTTGACATTCCGGGATCCATGTGAAGTTGTTTTTCTTCTTTAGCAACGAGAAAAATCGATGACTTTTCGGAAGACCTTGAGATGAATCGCCCATGTGCTGTAATGCGCCCGGTTAGCCTTTGTACTGCCTTGACATTATCCATTATCGTGATATCTTTGACAACTTTGATCTTGCTGGGGATTGATCTCTATTCCTTGATTGGATACCATGAATCCGAGGAACTTACCCGACCCAACTCCAAACGCACATTTTTCGGGGTTCAACTTCATATTGTATTGCTTCAGTATGCTGAAGGTTTCCTGCAAATATTTTAAATGGTCCTCTGCTCACAGGGACTTAACTAACTTGGCGTCAATGTAAACTTCCATTAATCTTTCTATTTGTTCCTCGAACATCCGATTTACTAGGCGTTGGTAAGTAGCACCGGTATTTTTTAATCCAAACGACATTACATTATAACAGTATGTACCGTATTTAGTGATGAAAGAGGTATTTTCTTGATCATCTAGGTTCATCCATATTTGGTTGTACTTGGAGTAGGCATCGAGAAAACTGGGAATCTCGTGGCTGGCCATGGCATCGATCATGCGATCGATGTTAGGCAAAGGGAAGGAATCTTTAGGGCATGCCTTATTTAAATCTTTATAATCCATACACATTCTTAGTTTGTTCCCTTCTTAGGACCTACTACTACTACGTTTTCTAACCATTTCGGGTATTTGACCTCCCAGACGGACCCTATTTTAAGGAGTTTAGTTACCTCGTCCTTGATGAAGGCATGCTTGATCTTGGACTGGGGTCTCCTTTTCTACTTTACCGGATTGAACTTCAGGTGCAAGCTCAACTTGTGAGTAGTGATCTCTGTGGGATCCCTGTCATATCGAGGTGGGACCATGCAAAATAATCCATATTAGCTATAAAAAATTGAATGAGTTTTTTCCTGAGCTCGGGAGTTAACCCCATGCCCATGTATACCTTTCGATCGGGCAGATGTTCGATCAGTACAACCTGCTCCAGCTCTTCAACCGTTGATTTGGTAGCATCAAAATCATCGGGGGCTATAAAGGATCGAGGAACCCCGTAATCGTTGTCTTTGTCAATCGCTTGCTTGTCCGATTGGGTTGAGGCTGGCATCGATGATTGCTATTTGGCTTCCTATTTTACTTTCGAACCTGAGCCCTTTGTCGATGAGAGTGTTGATATTGGAATTACTTCATCGATGGAAAACATCTCCTTTGCGGCGGGTTGTTCCCTGTAAATCGTCTTTACCCCTTCTAGTGTTGGGAATATTAATACCTAGTGAAGGGTCGAGGGCACGACCCTCATGTTGTGGATCCATGGTCTCCCGAACAAGGCGTTGTATCTCATGTCCCCCCCCCCCGATTACATAGAACTTGGTTTCCTGGGTGGTACCGGCTATATTTACCAGCAACGTTATTTCTCCCTTAGTAGTTTTGCAAGCCATGTTGAATTCATTTAGCACTTGGGACATAGGTAAGATCTGGTCCTATAAGATGAGTTGTTCTACGACCCTCGATCGAATGATATTGGCCAAGCTACCTGGATCAATTAGCACACGTTTAACTCGAGTTTTATTCATGAGTACAAATATTACCAGTGTATCATTATGGGTTTGCATGATCCCTTTTGCATCCTCGTCGTTGAAAGACAGAGTCCCTTCTGGTATGTAATTTGGAGTCCGTTTTTCCCTTGTGATTGATACTTTGGTACGTTTTATCATCGGACCTTGAGGAATATAGATCTATCCGATGATCATATGGATGACGTGCTAGGGCTCATCTTGTTCATTTTGTTTATTGGAATCACTGTTTATGAAATGATTCTTAGCTCGATCGCTCAGAAATTCTCGAAGGTGCCCATTGTTGAATAACCGGGCTACTTCTTCTCTCAATTGTCGACAGTCCTCTATTCTGTGGCCACGTGTGCCATGATATTTGCATATTTTGTTGGGATCCCTCTGTGTTGGATGAGTTTGCAAAGGTCGAGGCCACTTGGTATCTTGGATGCGTCCAATGGCCGATATGATGGCAGTTGTATCCACATTAAAATTATACTCCGATAATTGTGCCTCTTTGGGACCGATTGATCCATCGAAGCCGTTCTTGCTCATGAGTCCTCTTGAGCTTTGACCTTGATCATTTCTTTTTTCATTTCGTGCAGAGTTTCGCCCAGATTCGCTGCTCCTACGTTCTCCATTATATGGCTCGTATTGATCTCTATTCGACCTTGGTTCTCTGTCAATTTCCCTCTTGATTCTATCGATGGGTCTGATAGGATAAACGAACCCAGAAAGAGCCCCAAGTAGATCGTCCTCGACCCTGAGCATCTTGTTGCCCTTCTGCCTTACCTTGAAAAGATCCGACTTTCTGGTTTCGACCTTGATGGCCTCGGCATGTGCTTTTACGAAAGAATCTACAAGGATAGAAAATGAGTCAATAAAATTAGGCGGTAAATTATGGTACCATATAATAGCACCCTTCGACAGGGTCTCCACGAATTTCTTTAGCAAGATAGATTCGATCTCGTCATCCTCTAGGTTATTCCCTTTGATAGCACACATATAAGAGGTAACGTGCTCGTTCCGATCGGTCGTTCCATTATACTTAGGAATCTCGGGCATGCGGAACTTCTTGGGGATTGGCTTTAGAGTCGCACTTGGGGGAAATAATTTTGTACGAACTTCTTGGAATCCAGTCCCTTCAATATTGGCGCTGCCCACAGGATTTGATCGACCTTGGAGTTATAAGTTTCCATCTTCATGTCGTTTGCCTCGGTCTTCTTTTCCCCCAACTCGATTTGCTCTGTCAGTTCTTCGAGCATCTTCATGATAGCAAGATTGGCCTCCGATTCTTTCTTGCTCGATTTCTTTGAAACTGATTCGACCCTGTGTACAACTTCCTGGGATGGCTCGAGCTCGACCCTGGTCGATGTGTGATTCTGGTTTTGGAGCTGGGCTATTGCTGCCTGCTGAGCTTACAACATTTCGAAGATCACCTGTAGGTTGATTCCTCCATCTTCACCGCCATGTGCGCTTTGAGCGGCTGATCGAGCATCGCCACGGATGATGCCTTCGGGATCGACGACTAAATTTCCGTTGATGGCTGCATGTGAGCTGACATCGATTGGATCTACAGCCGGAACTCCATGATATGTCAAGATTCAACCTCGTGTTATATCGAACCATGGTGCAAAGTTAGATCGCCGAGCATGTGACCCAGAGGCCGATCAAGATCGAGATCGGTCAAGATCGAGGGAAGCTTACCGAGCTAAATAACGGAAAGCCGAAATATCCACAATCGGACGAGGATCACGGCGGAAATCTCGGCACGTATCAAGAAGAGACCGATTAATTGGCTAATCATGAGATTTCTTACCTCATATAGAATTGTATCAAGAGTATAATTCCCCTACTATATAAAGTGGGTCTGATCATTTGTAAAACACATCATATTCACGCAATATACTGTTATTTTTCTAGCTTTCATCATCGTGTGACTCTATTCATAAGTCAGTTGAAACATCTTTTGGTTCAAGGGTGATCGAACTCGAGGGCCAAGGCTATTCAATTTTTGTGGTTTTTCCGTCAATTTCAACATTTATTTATTCTTCCTAACCTGTACCAAGTTATATCACGTATTTTTAAAACGCGTATAAATTCAATTATTATCCGATTTTAGGGTAAGCAGTGTGACATTATTTCTTTTAATAGTCAATTCTTAAAAAATAATATATTTATATTTAAAAACAATTTAAGTTATTACCTGTAATGATATAATAATTGTACAACCACACTAAAACCATGATATTCGTAAGACCACAAGCATTATCACATTTCGAACTAATGAAGAGATTTGTTAAGTCACGGCATCAAATAAGCATATTCTAGAAAAACCGGCAAGATAATCAAATGCGGTGACTTCCATCATCCTCACGTGAGCTTCAGTACTAATTCATTCAATTAAGACATCGACCACTTGAATATTGACACGTAAGATAATTTTCCCCTAATATAATCTCTTTTAGGGAAAATACCATAGGCATATACGTGCATTCTAGAGTTTTCTTCTGATCCCAAATCGCTCTCTAGGGTTTCGCCGCCTCTATCTATCAGGAAATCATGCCTCGCCGAAGCTCTGGTAATTACCATATTCCATCTACTTTCTATCTTATTAATTTAGATCTACTTTCCGCATTGCCTATGTTTGTAGTTCTTTTTCATTGGCTCAATTGGATGAACAGTTGAATATTCTCCATTGGGCTCAAGTTAGGTGATAATCCTTTCTGCTAAGGTTGATTGTAGTTCTGGCTTTGTGGGTTGAGAAGAAAACATGCTTCAGTTACATTGAAACCCTTATTGCATCATTGATTTTTTGCATTATTATTTTCATCGAAGGCCTGTGTTTTATTTGAGGTTATGTAGACGATAATTTTATCTTTAATTGTGTCCGTTTGATTTGTATTGAGTTTGAGGCTGGAAATTTTGACATGAGATTCACCAATTGCTAAAAGGGAGGGGATTTAGGCTGTTTTCTTACATTTTTAAAGGAAAAGGCGGATACCATTGAATTAGCTGTGGACTACATTCGAGCCTCTTATTTTGATTTCTCGAACGAGAGAAAGTAGGGAGAGGGTTTTTTCCCGTCTTAATTCTCCATCAATGTTTGTATATGACACTTTACCTTTTGTGCTGTAGTCTTCTGTTTGCTAAAGGAAATAAGGCTAACTTTTTGTAGCTCCTTTATTCTGGTTGATGAGTTCCAATTTTCCTTGTTTCGTTGTACAGGAAGATCTGCTCCTCGTCCTGCCCCTCGTGCGGGCCCTCGTCCTGCTCCAGCTCCAGGTTAGTTTTTTGGTTGTCAAACTTTTTACCTCACGGCAACTCGTTTGGCTGGCATTCTTTTAGTTGATATGGTTTAATCTATTTTCCTTGCTTGTGCTAATTCATATTCTATCTCATTTTTTGCAGTACACTATGCTCCTCCACCAGCTCCTATGCAAAGTAGCGGTGGTGGATCCATGCTTGGTGGTATTGGTTCTACCATAGCTCAAGGTATGGGTATATCCTGCATTATATAAAAACTTACATCATAATTCATCTGTTATTTTGTTTTCGAAGTTGCTCATAAATGAAAGAAAAAAGATTAGAAAAGAAGGGAAGCCTCGCGTCGCTCGCTCGGCTTTGGATCCGGTCATATGATTGGTTGATTAATTTCTGTTACAATTCTCCAAAAGAAAAAAATAATTGCTCATAGATGTCCCTTGTCTGTTTTACCATTATGTCTTACAGGGATGGCCTTTGGTACTGGAAGTGCTGTGGCGCACAGGGCTGTAGATGCGGTCATGGGTCCACGCACCATTCAACACGAAACTGTTGCTTCCGAGGTACCTGCTGCAGCAGCTCCTACATCCATCGGTGGTGGGTCTGATGCTTGCAGTATGCACTCTAAAGCATTCCAAGACGTAAGTGTCAACTTTGCACCTTTTAACTACTTTTACTTTGCAAATTTGAGATTGTTCTTTCAGCCTTCATAGTCAGTATGACATGTCTTATTCTCACTGGAAGATTCTGATGATGCCATTCTTCTTTGGTTTATCTTGCAGTGCATCAATAGCTCTGGAAGCGACATTGGCAAGTGTCAATTCTACATGGATATGTTGTCCGAGTGCAGGAGGAACTCAATGCTGAATGCTTAAGCTTGTTGTGCCTCATTTTAATAACTTTGAATTCATTCTTAATCTGATTGTTGAAACAGCGATGGAATTATGATAAAATGGCTGGTATTGATGGAGCAAGTGAACTTGGTTCTTGATACACTGTTGGGTCAAATAATTTATGCTGAAATATGAACTTTATAGACTCCTTGATTTTCAGTTTCAGCACGCTTTATATGCTATAATGTGCTTCCTTTGGCTTTTCTTGATTACTCAGTAAAGTTTTAATTGCGACTAGCTGATTTTTACTAAAGAATGCCATGACTTAATAGCTTTTGGTGTTTGAAATACTGTAACCTGTGTAACTCACTGTCATTGGTTTGGATGGCAACACCTCGATTCCAAATACATTGTTAGGTATCTGGGGCATGTAAAAGATTGCATACCTGTGATAATAACTTTGCGTTTTACTTAAAGCGGTTTATTTTCATTTCTGAGCGCTGAATTGGATGATCAGACGTCTGTTGCACAGATATTTGTGTGGCGCATGGCGTACGTACGTTATGTTTTATCCTGTATCAACTCGCCGTTGTATTATTCTTAATTGGTATCTTATGGGTCATGGACAAGTTCACTAAATTATTTTATTATCTAAACGAGCAAATAAGAGAAAAACTAACGGAGGAGATTACTTGGATTTTATATCCACTATGCTTTATCTTAGAAAATTACATAATAAATGTAATTTTAGAGGCAGTCGTTGGATTTACGTATTTCCCATTAGTTCGAGAAATTTAGTATTAAAAAACTCTTCAAGTTGCAGCGATGTATTTTGATTAGGTGTGTACATAGGTCAGATTGGTTTAGGTTTTTCAATTAGCAAACTGAATTAATTGTGACGGATTATTAAATTTTAATACCAAACTAAACAAATAAAAGTTGGATTTTTTATTCTCGTTTTTTTTTTTCGGATTTTCGGATTTTTTCGATTTTTTTTTCTTTTCATAAAGTCTTCATAACAGTTAATATAGAATTTGTGTTCCAAATATTTCTTTAATCCAAGTAAGACATAACTACATAAGGTGTTTTTCAAGAAAATAACATAAAATATGAGATGAGTCATGACATTGTACTAAAATATTCAATAATAAAGTTAATAAAATCGCATAAAAAATATTATTAATAAGCCATAATAGAAATGAACATAATCTAAAATTATTAAGTTGCTAAAATAAGAACGACTAATAAGTAGTACTATTTACATGACTAAACACTATAAAAAAAAGTTATGCATTTTATCTAAACCATAAAAAAAAAAACTAAAAAATAGATATCCAACACTATAGTCATTTCTAGTACAATTGAATTGAATATCTTTTGTTAGCCGTAATATTGATTTGATTTTGGTTTGGACTTTATTTGAGTTACTAATATTTATGGAGTATAAAACTTATTGGAGCATTCAAAAATTATAAGTCCAAACATAAAATAATATGTTAAAAGATAAAACTATGAAAAAATTTAAGAAATATTCATAAATTATACTACAATAAATACTTTTATGTATTAAATATATTTAAAACTTCTACACATGTAATGTCGGATTGGTTTGTTTTCGGTTGGACTTTTTTTAATTAAAATCAAACCAAATCAATTATGATTGGGTTATTTCCCAACACCAAACTAAATCAAATCGAACCACAGTCAAGTATTTTTCTCAATTTAACTCAAGTTATATGTTTGGTGTGATTTGTTGGTTTCCTCTGTACACTCCAAATTCTGGTAGTCAACCTTACATCACTCGATGCTAATACCATAGAAGGGCATATCTTCTATTTTCACGTTCCTCTCTATTCACGGATCCACATTTTTCCTTAAGAAAAAAGGCAAATTCACTCAATGTCGATGATATGGTGTTTTTGGCCATTGAGCAACAAAGTCAAAGGTGTGTTTTCATGATTTAAACTATCCTTGTTATTTACTTATTTATTTATGAGTAGGCAAAACATATTTTTGGTTAGCCACCAAAAACAACAGATTGAGAATAAGAATCAAGGAGTAGCTAGAATATAAAAGCTAGAGTGCAACTGCGATTGACTTATCATTCTGTATACGGTCTGAGATCGAATGCCTTTGATTTGCGTATTTGAGAGGTCGTCCGAAGTCCGAGTCCTGGCGAGGTCAAGTTCGAGATCGATTGATCACAATTGAGCTCGAAGACAGAGTGCAATGCCTGGGGATGAAAGTTCAAGGAATACCGGGGCGAAATATGTTTGACCCCGAAATAGTACCGTTATGAATTTGTACCGTTAAGTATGTCCTACTTAATTGTTCTTACTGCCCTAAGCCACCTCGAAGTCACTAAGCTCGAGGTCACTGCTGCTAAGTAACATTGGTTTGATTCACTTCTATCTTTTATTTCTACTTCATATTTCTTGATTATTAATTGGTATTGAATTAAATCACATATCTTTAAAATCACTAATCAAATTTAATTGTTACTCATATTTTCGAGGTAAAGAGCTTGGCGCCCACCGTGGAGCTAAAGTTAATAATGATTATTTTTTTTACTAATTCTCATTGCAAACATTGCTTTTGCACTTTTTCTTGTCAAGATTTTTTGATTCTCAGGTTGAAACATGTCTAGCTCACAAAATGCACACATTCATGACAACGAAGGACTTGGAGAAAACAACAACGCAGGAGTTGGTGTACCACCGATAAACCCAGGAGAAGTACCGAATGTGGAACCTGTTAATGTTAGTTCGCACATTGCTTTGAATACACATCTAGGCGTGGACCCCAAAGGAAATATAAACAGGGAAGCCCGATCTGGTGGCCAAAGAACGCAAGGAATGGGAGATGGGGGAATCAGCCTCCAGGTGATATTTGAAATGCTGCAAGCTCAGCAAATCGCCATCGCTCAACTTTAGAGTGAGAATAAGACTCCGAATATAGCCGAACCAGTAAACACTCGGCGTACTGAACCAGCACTAGAAAGGCCCGATGAAAGTGGCTCGGGGACTGACCCCACGATCATGAAAATGCTCAAGGAACTAACTAAGAGGATCGAGTCCAGAGAAAAGAAAATTGAAGACAACGATAAGAAGGTGGAAACTTATAACTCCCGGGTAGACCAGATACTAGGGGCACCACCAGTTTTGAAAGGTTTAGACACCAAAAAGTTCATACAAAAACCATTCCCCCCGAGTGCGGCCCATTCCCAAGAAGTTTCGCATGCCTGATATACCCAAATATAACGGGACAACCGACCCTAACGAGCATATTACTTAATACACTTGGAGAATCAAAGGAAATAATTTGAATAATGATGAGATCGAATCAGTCTTGTTGAAAAAGTTTGGAGAAACGTTGTCAAAAGGAGCTATGATTTGGTATCACAACTTAGCTCTTAACTCTATTGACTCATTTGCTATGTTAGCAGATACCTTTGTGAAAGCACACGACGAGGACATAAATGTGTCCACGAGAAAATCGGATGACTTCAAAATAAAACAAAGGAACGACGAGATGTTAAGGGAGTTCGTATCCAAGTTTCAGATGGAAAGAATGGAATTACCGTCGGTCTCCGATGACTGGGCAGTATAGGCCTTTATGCAAGGTTTGAATGAAAGGAGCTCGATCACATCTCGATAGTTAAAATAAAACTTGATCGAATATCCAGTTGTGACATGGTCGGATGTGCACAATCATTACCAGTCAAAAATTAGGGTCGAGGACGACCAGTTGGGAGCCCCCTCAGATTCAGTTCATCCTAACAGATTCACAGTCAAGCCCCCGAGGGACACAGATCGAGAATCGAAATTCAACAAAGAACGATATCGGCCATATACCGATTGGAGGAACAACAGCCTGAGCCGCAACACTCCCTGGAGCAATCAGGGAAATGGTCAAGGCCAAAGTTCTCGGGGACTCATGAGTAAGAGTGGGTTCGATAAGCACACCGACCCCAATGAGGCTCCTCGACTATAAGAGTACAACTTCAGCATAAATGCATCAGGGATTGTCTCAGCTATTGGGAGAATAAAAGACACCAAGTGGCCTAGGCCAATACAGACCGATCCTTCTCAAAGGAACCCGAACTTGATGTGCAAGTATCATGGCACACATGGTCATAAAACAGAAGATTGCGGTCATCTAAGGGAAGAAGTGGCTCGGTTGTTCAAACGAGGGACACCTTCCAGAATTTCTAAGTGATCGAGCTAAGAATCACTTTAGGGAAAGGGATGCAAGGAAAACTGAGCAAGAAGAAATGGAGAAATTATCTTGCTAGTAAACGTAGCCAGGACCATACAATATACGAAGTTCCATGTCATCGAAGGTGATATGAGGTATAACGCGCTCCTCGGAAGACCATGGATACACAACATGAGAGCAGTGCCTTCAACTCTTCACCAGATGATGAAGTTCCCAACAGAGGAAGGAGTGAAAACAGTCTACGGAGAGCAATATGCTGTAAAGGAGATGTTTGCGATTGAGGAAGTGGTACCGATACCGAAGCCTTCGACCTCGAAAAAATTGAGTATCGGAGGTAATCAGACGGCCAAATAGCAATCACCGCCTCCAGCCTCGATGGAATCGGAGCAAAAGGTAATCAAAGACGAAGATGAGGATTTCCTTACTCCCCGAACCTTCGTCGTTCCCGAAGAATTCGATGCAACCAAATCAACCATCATGGAGCTGGAGCAGGTATACCTGGGAATGAGATTAACCCTCGAACTCAGGAAAAAACTCATTCAATTTCTTATTGATAATATGAATTGCTTTGCTTGGTCCCATTTAGATATGATAGGGATTCTACCGGAAATCACCACGCATCGGCTAAGCACCGATCACAGGTTCAAACCGGTGAAGCAAAAAAGGAGGCCTCAGTCTGAGGTAAAGCATGCTTGGACGAGGTAAATAAACTTCTTAAAATAGGATCTATACAGGAGGTAAAATACCCCGAGTGGTTAGCCAATATAGTTATAGTTCCTGAAAAAGGAAACAAACTTAGAATGTGTGTAGACTATAAGGACTTGAACAAAGCATGTCCAAAAGATTCTTTCCCACTGCCCAACATCGATCGTATGATCGATGCCACAGCTAGCCACTGTGATCACGTGATTTTTGCTTCACGGAAATTACTCCAAAAGAAATCAAAAAAATAAAAACAAAATCCATCTGTGTACGATTTTTAGAATTTACGTGACATTTTGGTAATTATTTGGTCCGTAAAAGCTTGCCGTTGGTGTGATTGATATATATATATATGTGTGTGTGTGTGTGTGTGTGTGTGTGTGTGTAAATACATGTTGCATACACATTCAAGATTTAATTGTGCATTGTGGAGTCAATTAAAACCTGTTTTATTTTAAAAGAAATAAAATCACAAAAATATGCATTTTTGTTGTATTTTATCATTTATGTGTGTCGTGGTGTAATTTTATTTTTAATTAAATATTGGACCTTATGTGTTAATTGTTGTTAAGGTTTAACATTGTTGTAGGTTAATTTTGGTTTTACAAAAATTATTTTAGAATTTTGTGGGTTGTTAATTAAAGTAGAAAAGAAAAGAGTTAAAAATAGTAAGAATACTCGGTTTGGGCCAAGAAATTAAAATAAAAATAGGCCCAAACGAGCTGGCCCAATGAGTTAAGCTGGTCCGTCTCCTCAGAGGTGCCCGAACGACACCGTTTCTGTCCCAGTTGAGCAGGGCCGTTGATCTCAAATGGAATCAACGACCAGGATCACACCCCCCAGATCCGTTAACCTGACCCGGTCCATTCCCCTATCCGGTCTCACCCACCATCACACCCAAATGACGTCGTCCCTCTTTAGTGAATAGATCCTAGCCATCGATCTCACTTGATCCAACGGCCAGGATCTAAACCCCTAAGTCATATATAAACCCACCCTGTCACCCCGCCCCTTATCCAAACACCCCCCCCGGTTTCATCATCTCCCAGAGACAATCCCAAACACCCCAAACCCTAGCAGCCGCCGTAGCTCCCCTTTCATGTAAACCCGGCGGCAACAATGCCGATGACCACCAGACTAACACCCTTAAGACAAAGACCACCCTCAACCCCGATATGGTGATGGTTTGGCTTGAATCTTCCTAGAACGTCTCGAATAATCATTCGAAGGTTTGAGCCAAACACAAATCTGACCCAACTGACTCCAAACTTACACCACAACACCCTCTGGCCTCCCTCATACCCCAGATGCCTTTGGTTCCGGTCGAATCTAGATAGAACTCTTTGAACCCCAAATCTGAGCTCAAGAACCCTAAAAGTCGAGTCCAGTTCAGGCCTGGTTCGTTTTTTATGTAAGTTTCCGAGGTAATTTTCTTTTCTTTCCTTCTGTTTATGTGTTATTCGTATGTCAGTAGATTTGTTTTTGATTTTTGATTATTTTTCTGTCAATCCTCTCCATCTTCAAAGACCCTTCTATGTGGTTGATTTCTCTGCTATTCAGTGTTAAGTGTATGTTATGAGATATCTATTCGCTTCGACTAATGTCGTCGAATAGTTAAGTTTCGTGAACTCCCTGTTAAATGTCCCGAGTATTGAAATAATTTGTTGGCCTGTTTAGTCTATGTTGTTTGTCAATTGATTGTTCATATAATAGTTTGTATAGTCGACCTCAGTAACGTCGTCGTATACTAATTAATCGCTAATCAACTAGAATCCACTTAACTCTTACTGTCTGACTTTTGTTGAATGGTTGTGGTGAACTAATTATAGGTTATTGTTTGTTAGTTGTGGGGGTTCGAACTAGGTTTCACATAGTTATAACTGGCAGATTCAACAGAATGAAAAGGTGGGGGCAAGGCAGTAATGATCAGGGGTTTGTTGGGTAATTTTGGTTTGACAAAAACTGATTAAATGTTTAGGATTAATGGGCTGTCAAATGGTTAGTCAAAAATACTATTAATCTAGTATTAGTGTGGACAAAACATAAGAGCATGAGAGTTTAAAATGAATACTTTAATGAACCCATGACTCTTGATTAGAGCAATAGGCCAAGCATGGGGAACCAAATGACTTGTATTAAGAAGATGCTTAGGCGTGGGAGGTTGAAGGGTATGGGGAGGAAGTCTGGATACGAGGCAGTCCTGTGAAGGTCCTTTGGGCCTATAAATGAGCTCATTTTTTACTAATAAGGGGTTGGAAAAAATTGAAAGAAAACAGAAGAAAATTTCAGAAAAACTGTGAACTAAATACTGTCTGAAACTACATAAGAGACTAAGGTTGGCAATCGAGAGTCAACACTAGACAACCCTTTAAAAGAAAAGGCAGCTGGTTAGTTGTTTGGTTGGGATTGCTGATTGTCAAGCTATCTTTTGTCAAGTTGGTTATCTAGTTGGGCTGTTACTATTTTATTGGGGTATTCTGATTTTCCTGCGGGATTACTACTGTATTCTGGGCTTCTGTATGCTGCTGGACTGCTTCTGGTCTTATTGCTATTGAAGTTGATGTTGGTTATTCGTCGAGTTGTTGTGATTATTGAATTGTTGTTACTATTGCATTGAATATTCTGGTTTTTTCTGCTGGTTTCTACTCTGTTCTGGGATCGTTGGTTGGTGCTCGACCACCTGTGGGTTTATCGTTGTTGAAACTGCTGTTGGTTGTTCGTGAACTAGTGGTTATACTGTTGCTGTTTGTTGCTGCTGTGCTACTGCTGTATTACTGCTGTCTGTTTGATTGCTGCTGATATCATTCTTCTTCTTCTCGTTCTTATTGTCCAACATCCAGTTACACATTCTAATTTCACTAGTGTAATGATGAACTTGGAGCATGAATAAGAGTATAAGAAGAATTGCAGTCTGAACTTAGTGGAGTGATTTTTATCTTTTTATTGTTTGCAGTTTAGAACATTCTGTATACCCGACATGTAAAGTTTGACCTCCAAACTGTGTAATGGAACAGTTTTCAGTCTATAAGAGTTTGGTCCAGTAATTTGTCGGTGTATGTTAATCAAGAAGAAACTAATGGTGTAGTAGTGATATTCGGCCAACAATGGTTTCACATAGGGTCGGTTAAGAATGACAATGCAGTAATCGCGTTTGTTTCACCTTGGTTCATCAGCAGATAATGTATATTTCAAAGGCATGCTAGACAGTTTGGATTATCGCAAAAAGATAAAAATCGCGTAGGTCATGTTATTGGATAAATGTCGCCTGAAACATGTAGTGGTATCACCTAAGTTAGATAGGGTCAGTTTCAGTCTTTTCGCCTTTAAGTGTTAAGCGTGTATGGAATAATTAACTGAACCTCATACGTATGCCCATCGATGAACAAGGTTGCCATATGCATGTCTACTTTTCCGATCCAATCAACTGGTTATCACATTTTGCGAGCAGGTAATTGAAAAGTACTTCCCGATTGTTTTATTCCAGAGATGGATTTAATAGAGAAAATGTAGTCGTTTTAGGATATCCATTTAGAATAAAAATGAGACGAGCCTCGCCAAATAAAATGCGTAGATTGCGGGGCCCTCACAAAATGTATTGCTTTAATTATTTAGCCTTCGGGACGAGCCGTTTAGCAAATTTCACGGTTTTCCCAAAATACCAATACGTTAGTCTCTTTAGGACGCGCTTTAATAAATCTTACCTTCTTAAACTCGGGTGCACATTTATGTGACCCAAATCCAAATCTCAACAGAATCGAAATGCGTCTCTAATCACGGGTACATTGATTGTGACGTGGTACGAGATGCGTGTCCATGACGTTGCAAATTCCTTTTAAAAGAAAAAATAAGAATGAGATGAGCCTCGCCGAATGAAAAATACAAAATTGCGGGGCCCTCAGTAAATATTTAATTTTAAAATTTCTTAGACTTCGGGATGGACCATTTAGCAAAATTCCATGGCCCTACCCAAAGTAAATGACGCTAGTCACTTTAGGCGCGCCTTTAATAATTTAATTTTCTTAAACTCGGGTGCACATTTATGTGACCCAAATCCAAATCTCAACAGAGTCGAGATATGTCAATAATCACGGGTACATTGATTGTGACGTGGTTCGAGATATGTTTCCACGATGTTGCAATTCGTGATAAAAATAATAATAAATGATAAAAGCGGTTAAAAGTTAAATTTTGCACATAAGTTATACTTGTATAAAATCACATAATCAAGCCGAATATGACAGTTGAGCGACCGTGCTAGAACCACGGAACTCGGGAATGCCTAACACCTTCTCCCGGGTTAACAGAATTCCTTATCCGGATTTCTGGTACGCAGACTGTAATATAGAGTCATTCTTTTTCTCGATTCGGGATTAAATTGGTTACTTGGGACGCCCTAAAATCTCCCAAGTGGCGACTCTGAAATAAACAAACAAATCCCGTTTCGATTGTCCTTTAACTGGAAAAAACTCCTTCACCCTTCGCGGGGGCGAAAAAAAGAGGTGTGACAGCTCTGGCGACTCTGCTAGGGACTAAACCCAGAACCACTGGTTCAGGGTTAAGAATTCGAGCTTAGAATAATTATTATTATTTGGCTTTATTTGTTATCTGATTTTATTATATGTTTGGGCTCAATGTGCTAAATGTTGCTTTTACCGCTTTGATATTATTTGAACTGTATATAAACTGTGCCGAAACCTTTCTCTTCTTACCTCCGGGGATGTGCTTACTGGTTGAGACTCCCTATTCTGTTAGTGTCATACCTTGAAATAAAAGAGGCTCGGAAAGTTTCTAAGCCGGCTGGCCTTTTGGTTCCCGGAAAGGAGCTCCTTCCTCAGCTCGAGTTGTCCACTCGGGTACACTGTCTAGAACAAAGACCCAGGTTTTGAACATAGAATAACGTGACTTCATGTTGGATCCCTAGTAGGAACGCTTATTTGCATCATGTTGCATTTGACTTAGGGGACTCAACACAGGGGTTGGGTTCGTCTAGGACTAGCAACCTAAAATAAAAAAAGACCATCCTGCTGCATCCTATGTGTTGTACGCATTTGTTTGTTTCAGATCTGCATGCTGACCGGTTTCTGAAATCAGAATTTCTGAAAATAAGGAGGAGAAAAATAGCAGTGTAGGGAGATAACTACTTTTAGAAAATAAAACCGATGTCCGAGTAGTATCAAAACCCTGCCGAAATTTTGGAAAAAATGAATATGTTTTTAATTCGAAAAAAAAAACCTGGTTTACAAATTTAAGTTTGTGTTGGGCGAACTACGCCGGTTTGATTCTCATAGGGTGTGAGATACGTAGGCAACCCTCGTCGGGTCCAACCTCCCATTTTGTAAAAAATTAATAAGTAGTGAAAATGTCAAAAGTTGTATTTTACTGTCATAGAGTCGGATGATGCTGTTTATATCAAAAATAGCCAAATGTTCCCAAAAAGAACTCCGGAAGGCTGCCTTTGTACAAACGGCCACTTCTTATTTATTTTTGGTTAAATCGCACAACCTTAAAATCTTCGTCCCTGAAGTGCTGAGAGGTCGTGTTCAGAAATCCTTTTTGAGAAAAATGATAATATGTTTTTTTATTTATTTATTTTTTGTTTGTTTGTTTTGTCAAATAAATTTCGTTTGTTAAACCTTATTAATAAATGTGCAGAATGAGCACGACTCAAAATGAGCCCTTTTCAATCATGAATAAAATTCCCCTCCAATTGCGGCTCTGGTGGAATGATTTAGGTAAAGAAGGGCATGACGAAATCAAGAAACATCTGAAAGGCCTCATGAGTTTGTTGGATATCAGGCCGCGGGGAGATATTATAAGGGCACTGGTCCCGCACTGGGATCCTGCGCACAATGTCTTCCACTTCTCGGACTTTGAACTTACCCCAACTTTAGAGAAAATAGCAGGGTACATCGGCAGTGCTGAGGCTCCATTGAGGCATAAATACCTGGTTGCTCCAAGAGCCGTGGCGGTACACCAGTTTCTGGACTCATTAAAGATAGTCAGAACAATTCATAACCCTGACTTGGCAAAAGGTTTTTGCACTATGAGTTTCATATACCAAAGATACGGTCACATAGAAGGATTCGACAAGCCAGAAAACCAGTTGTGCAGCAAAAGTAACCGTCGAAAGTGGGATGAACATAGACGAGTTGCTTTCTTGATAACTTTCTTAGGGCTCTTAGTATTCCCAAGAAAAGACGGAATATCGACATAAAGATAGCGGGAGTCGTCAGTACTTTGCTCACGCAAAAAGATAGCACGCTGGCGCCCATGATTGTATCTGATATGTTTCGAGCTCTCACGGCCTGCAAAGCCGGAGGAAACTTTTTCGAAGGTTGCAACTTGTTGTTGCAAATGTGGATGACTGAACACCTATGTCACCGAGCCTAGTTTCTGAGCCATGGATCCTCTGAAAAGACTTGTATAGAGGAGTTCTATACCAGAATTAATGAGGCCTACCTACCTGAAGGAGTCTCAGCATGGACCCCATATTTCCGGACCCTCAACGCCAGTCAAATACAGTGGACGCTGGGGTGGTTACCGATCGACGAAGTCATATACATGCCAGCAGCCAGGCCCCATTTTCTCTTGATGGGACTTAAGAGCATTCAACCTTATGCGTCGCATCGGGTTTTAAGGCAACTTGGGAGGTGTCAGATAGTGCCAAAAGACGAGGATCTAAGCACCCAAGTGATTGAGATCAGTTCCGATGGCCAGTTTCCTGAAGCAAGGGTCCGCCAGATTTGGAGCCAATGTCAATACTTAGAGGCAAATACTTGTGTATTGAACCGGGCAAAAGGGGAAGTTTCGCCCGAATATCAGGCTTGGTACAAAGGGGAAATGTCATCGGGAAGGCCGGCTAAAAGACCTCACCTTCAAGAATTTGCCAGGTCCTCACAAGAGCATTGGGGCTGGTTGGCCAAAGAGCGGGAATATCTTGCCGAAGCAGGCAAACTGAAACAACAGATTCAGGATATGACGTTTGAAAGCCAAGTGCAGCTTGCTGCCAACAAGGGAGAAAAGAACAGATTAGCCAGAGAAAGCGAGATCCTCAAAGCCTAGATCCGGAAGATGAAAAGGGATGCCAACAACCAACTGAGAAGTCGGGCTGATAAAAGGTTGATAGCAGGGTTAAGGAATCAGGTTGCTGAAGGCCAGAAAGATTTGGAAAGGTCCAAGGCTAGCGTGGCAAGATTACGGACCAAATGGGCAAAAGGTACAATGGCCCGGAGGCAGCGTCTGCAACAAATCATAAGGGATTATGAACTGAGCATCGGGATATTAAGGGAAACGAACTCCACTCTTCAGGAGCGGATCTTCAAGCAAACACGAGACACCCAAGCAGACAGAAGACGTTGTTACGAGGCGATGACCAGAATGGAAAGACATATGGAGAAGTTCCAGGATCGACTCACCGACAATGCTCAAGCACTAGGATTAAAGAACAGCCGCATAGAACAATTGTTCGCGGAAATGGACGACATTCGAGGAAGGATTGATGAGATTGGGCACTACATCTACATGAGATGCCTAGCATGTGAGCAAATACCTCAGAAAATCCTCCTTGCTTCAATCATGGGCTGCGTTCACCGGATCATGAATGAGTTGAAGAGCTTGTAGAGAGACCTTACACCAAAGGCTGCGGAAAGGCCGAACGATGCCTCGCGAGCCCTCAAGTTGGAATTGTAGCCCCTAGTTCAAGTCTTGTTTAATTAGCTTTGTTGTCTTCCTATGTGTTGTTTTCTTTTCTTTCGTCGAGTCAGGTTAAGAACTTTGGAATCTGTACTATTGCTGTTCTTGGTTTAAGATAAGTAATCTGTAATAGCAAATTTTGATGATGAATTAATTGATTCCAAAAGAATTTGTGTGTGTCTTTACTTTAGGGCAGAACTACGCCCGGTCTGATTCACGTGGGGACATGATACGTAGGCAATCCACATAAGATTTGACCTCCATTAATAAAAAGGGAAAGAAAAGAAAGAAGAAAATACAAAAATAGAATAAAATACAGGGGTTCCCAAAGTACTTTAAAGGGACAAATAAGCAAGCCGGGATGACGCATGTTGTTTGAAGCAAAGCATGTTAGAAACGGTTAACTGCCTAGGAGCATCGCATCCCCAACATGCTATTATCAAATTTGTTAAACTCTAACGCTAACAAGTTTGTTGTTTTCCACAAATCCAGACAGTTAGTTGTTAAAGCATTTTGGCAACATACCCTTACCAAACCAGATCCAAAGGACCGGTAACAACAAGCATGACTACTTCAGAAAATAGTACCCAAGAAGAGAGGCCGTTGAGCCAGTTGTTAAAAGAAGCGATGGAGAAGATAGAAAGGATGGGACTAGAGATGAATGCAATGCAGTTAGCTCTAGCCAAAGCACAAAAGAGCCCTGAGCCACTGGGGCACATGCCGGAATACCCTCGCTCCGGCCCTTCAACAAGCCTCCCAAATCACCGTTATCATCAGGAGAGAAGCCCCCATGATTCCCAAGCTCCACCACCCCATCAACCTCTCCCAACACTAAATGTTCCCACTTTTATGGGACCCACCTCAGCCACCCTTGCAAAGATCAACCAGCGAGCAGTTGTTTCAGGCTCACGATACGCAATACTATCCCCCTGAGCCCACATTCCACGCACCAGAACCCCATACTTACAATCCACACTTGGAGGTACCAGCGGAAATTGAAAAACCGGTTAAGGTCCCAGAACAAGATGAGGTAATGAAGAAGTTCAAAAGCCTGGAGCAGTCCTTTAGGAACCTGCACGGATTGGGCAACCAGGTCAGCGTGGCCTACAAAGATCTATGCCCTTTCCTGGACGTCCAACTCTCGGCTGGGTTCAAGATGCCTAAGTTTGATTTATATGAAGGGCACGGTGATCCTATGGCACATTTGCGGGGTTTTTGTAGCAAAATGAGAGGGGCAGGCGGCAAAGATGAGCTACTGATAGCTTATTTCGGTCAAAGCTTAACTGGATCGGCATTGGAATGGTATACCAGGCAAGATTCCAGCAAATGGTACACTTGGGATGATCTGGCGCAAGCTTTCGCGGGTCACTTTCAATATAATCTTGAGATAGTCCCTGACCGTCTCACATTGCTGAGGACCGGAAAGAAACCTGGGGAAAGCTTTCGTGAGTTCGGTTTCCGCTGGAGAGAACAAGCAGCCAAAGTTGATCCTCCCATGAGAGAGGGAGAAATGGTGGACTATTTCTTGCAAACACTGGATCCAACTTACTTTGGTCATTTAGTGACGACGGTTGGAAAATCCTTCAATGAAGTAGTAAAGATAGGGGTCATGATAGAGGAGGGTCTGAGGTCTGACAAAATCCTGAATTACTCAGCGCTCAAGGCGACGACCCAGGCTATTCAGAGCGGCAAGGGAGGTGCGCTGGGAAGGAGGAAGAAAGAAGAAATTGCCATAATTGAGGCAAGCAGTTGGTCCAGGTCCGGCAAACCACACTACAACCAACCCAGACCCCACAGGCCAAACTACCCATACAGCCCGCCACAACCCTACTACCCACCACAAGAACAACATTTTTCCGTCCATCACGCCCAAACTTACACCCAGCCTCCGGCTCGTCCGCAATGGCGTGCACCGGCTCCCCAACATACATATCCACCTCCACAAAACACACATTCACCTTCACAAAACACGTATCCGCCGCCAAGGACCTACAGGAATCCTTCAGGACCGAGCTTCCACGGAAATCAGGCTTTCAGGAATGAAAGGATGCAGAAGCCAAGAACATTCACCCCGTTGGGAGAAACCTATACTACTCTATTTCACAAGTTGAAGCAGATAGGCCTACTAAGTCCTGTTGAAGCCAAATTGCCGAATTCCCTCCCCGAAAATCTGAACCATTCAGTGAGTTGCGAATATTGTTCGGGTGCTCCCGGGCATGATACTGAGAAATGTTGGAGGTTGAAGACTGCCATACAAGATCTTATTGACACAAATAGGATCGAGGTTCAGGCACCAGGGGCACCCAACATCAATGAAAATCCGTTACCGATGCACCATGAAGCTCACATGATCAAACTAGTGCACGAGGGAGGGAAACCCAAGACACCCTCACAAACGGTAATGATGATTCGCGCCAGTAATAATGAAGAGTCGACCAGTGGAAAGGCAGTGGTACAATCGGGGGAGGTATATGACAAGCCCTTTGTGATAGCAGGGAAAGGGTCATCTATTACTGCGAAGAGGCCAGAGTCAGTCAGCGCAGTGTTGCAGGGAGTAGCAAACAAACCAAGGTTGGTAGTAAAAGGGGTCCATGTGGGACCAGTTGCTATCAGGCCAGTCATACAGTTGCTGATGACAAGTGAGAAGGCTGTGTCGTGGAACTACAGTCAAGTGATGGTGACACATAAGGGGAAGGAGGTTGTGGAAGACGTATGCGAAGCACAAGGGTTAACTCGATCGGGAAGGTGTTTTGCTCCCGCGGAGTTGAGAAGGGTCAATCCTGAAACAATAAAGAAACCTGTAACAGAGGAAGAGGCAGAGGAATTTCTGAAGAAGATGAAGGCACATGATTACTTAATTATAGAGCAATTGAGAAAGACCCCAGCCCAAATTTCGTTGCTATCCTTGTTAATCCATTCAAACGATCACTGTCAGGCCTTAATGAAGATTCGGAATGAGGCCTATGTCCCGGACAAGCTCTCAGTGAACCATTTGGAGAAAGTAGCGCACAAGATCTTTGAAGCAAACCGAGTGACATTCTCGGATGATGAGTTACCAGTAGAGGGTACTGAACAAAACAAAGCACTCTATCTGACGGTAAAGTGCGAAGAATCAGTGGTCACTCGAGCATTAATTGATAACGGGTCCAGTGCCAATATCTGTCCCCTAGCCACTCTCAACAAGCTAAAGGTTGCTAATGACAGGATCCACCATAACAATATCTGCGTCCGAGGTTTTGATGGGGGCGGCATTAACACAGTAGGTGATATCGTACTGGAACTAACCATTTGCCCAGTCGAGTTCACCATGGAATTTCAAGTAATAGATGTGGCAGTGTCGTACAATCTTTTGTTAGGGAGACCATGGATCCATGCAGCTAAGGCGGTGCCTTCTACACTACATCAAGTGGTCAAATTCGAATGGGATAGACAAGAGATTGTGGTACACGGGGATGATGGCACACACGCCGCTGGTGATACTATTGTGCCCTTCATAGAAACCGACGATGATAAGGGCCCATGGGTTTATCAGGTTTTTGATGCAGTCTCGGTGGACAAAATTCCTGAGGGCGAGGGCCTTCCACTTCCCAGAATCACAGCCGCAACCGTCATGATAGCGTCAGAAATGTTGAATAGCGGGTTTGCACCAGGGAAAGGTCTGGGGGTTGATCTGCAGGGAATGATCCAACCAGTTTCTCTGCCCAAGAACTTGGAAACTTTTGGGTTGGGATTCAAGCCCACCGCAGCGGATGTGAAGCGAGCCCTCAAATTGAAGAAAAGAGTTTGGGTCCTTCCTAAACCTGTCTCACGCCTGTCCAGGTCATTTGTCAAAGCAGGGTGCAGAAAGTTGCCAGTCCCGGAAGTTCTTGGACCTCTGATGGGGCCAAACGGGGATTTGAATGAAAGTTTTGGAAGAGTGTTTGCCGACGTCAACATGATAGAAGCTGGAGAGGGTTCCAGTAAGGCAGACATACAGTTTGTGGGTCCCAAGGTCAAGGTCAACAATTGGATGGCTACTCCTCTTCCTACTTGGAGGGAGTCTTGGTAGTTGACTCTGATTTTCCTTTTCTGTTTTCTGGATTATTCCAGGGTTGTAATCCAGATTTCTTTTTATTATGTCAAATACAGTGTGAAACCTTGTTATCCCGTAATTCAATAAAACGAAGAGTTTCTTCTTTATTTCTTATCTTTTTTTATTTATTTATTTTAATTTTGTTTCTTTCGTTTCTTTCTCTGAACAGTTCTTTTCATACTGATTCTAATGACATGGCATGCACAACGGATCTTCAACCTAGTCTAAAAGATCAATCTAATTCCGAGCTAAACATACAAGAGGTCGATTATGATAATGAATCGGGATACAATGAGGATGAAGCATTCGAGGAGATAAACAGAGAGTTGATCCAGTTTGAAGAAAAATACAAACCCAACTTAAATGACACAGAAGCCATCAATTTAGGGGATGCCGGCGATGTCAGAGAAACTAAAATAAGCATCCACATTGCACCAAATATCAGGGAGGAATTGGTCAAAACACTTATTGAGTTCAAAGATGTTTTTGCATGGTCGTATGATGACATGCCGGGGTTAAGCACAGATTTAGTGGTTCATAAATTGCCCACTGACCCGGCGTGCCCTCCCGTCAAGCAAAAATTGAGAAAGTTCAAAATGGAGATGAGCATGAAAATTAAAGAAGAAGTAACCAAGCAGCTACAAGCAAAGGTTATTCGTGTCACTCGATATCCTGATTGGTTGGCTAATGTGGTGCCGGTCCCAAAGAAAGATGGAAAGATCAGGGTGTGCGTCGACTACCACAATCTGAACAGGGCAAGCCCTAAAGACAACTTTCCTTTACCCAACATCCATATCTTGATCGACAATTGTGCCAGGTGTAAGATCGGATCTTTTGTGGATTGTTATGCTAGGTATCATCAGATTCTGATGGATGAGGAAGATGCGGAAAAGACAGCCTTCATTACGCCGTGGGGAACCTATTGCTACCGGGTAATGCCATTTGGTTTGAAGAATGCTGGGGCAACATACATGAGAGCAATGACCACTGTGTTTCATGACATGATACACAAAGAAATTGAAGTGTACGTAGACGATGTAATCATAAAGTCCAAGCGTCAGGAAAACCACGTAGCAGACCTAAGGAAGTTCTTTCAAAGACTTCGAAGGTATGATATTAAGCTCAACCCGGCCAAATGCGCATTTGGTGTTCCATCCTGGGAAGATTTTGGGATTCATCGTCAGTCGGCGAGGTATTGAACTGGATCCATCAAAAATCAAATCTATCCAAGAGTTGCCACCGCCGAAGAACAAGACAGAAGTAATGAGTTTGTTGGGAAGGTTGAATTACATCAGCAGATTTATTGCTCAACTCACAGCAACCTGCGAACCCATTTTTCAGCTGTTGAAGAAGGATGCTGCAATAGGATGGACGACGGAATGTCAGGTGGCATTCAACCAGATCAAAGAATATTTATCAAATCCACCTGTATTGGTTCCCCCTGAGCCGGGAAGACCGTTAATTCTTTATCTAACGGTCTTGGAGAATTCTTTTGGTTGCGTGTTGGGGCAACACGACATTACGAGAAGAAAAGAGCAAGCCATCTATTATCTCAGCAAGAAGTTTACAGTATATGAGGTTAAGTACACTCAACTCGAGAAGACATGTTGCGCCCTAACCTGGGTGGCCCAGAAGTTGAAACATTATTTATCCTCATATACTACTTATCTCATTTCCCGTTTGGATCCGTTAAAGTATATTTTCCAAAAACCTATGCCCACATGAAGGTTGGCAAAATGGCAAATATTACTCACGGAGTTCGATATCGTCTATGTGACGAGGATAGCCATGAAGGCCCAAGCATTGGCAGATCACTTGGCTGAGAATCCTGTTGACGAGGAATACGAGCCGTTGAGGACGTATTTTCCCGACGAGGAAGTAATGCAGATAGATGAGTTGGAGTTACCTGAGGAACCCGGTTGGAAGCTTTTCTTTGATGGAGCCGCAAATGCGAAGGGAGTTGGAATAGGAGCAGTGCTTATTTACGAAACTGGACATCATTACCCTGTTACAGCTCAACTGCGTTTCTATTGTACCAACAACATGGCTGAGTACGAGGCATGCATTTTGGGTTTGCGATTAGCGGCAGACATAGATGTCCAGGACGTTTTGGTCTTGGGAGACTCGAACCTCCTGGTGCATCAAATTCAGGGTGAATGGGAAACACGGGATTTGAAGCTCATACCATATCAACAATGTTTGCACGATCTGAGCAAGCGGTTTCGATTAGTAGAGTTCAGACACATCCCTAGAGTTCACAATGAGGTTACCGATGCATTGGCCACTTTAGCATCAATGTTGCACCACCCAGACAAAATTCATGTTGACCCGTTGCACATCCAGGTTCACGATCAGCATGCCTATTGCAACATGATAGAGGAAGAAGTGGATGGCGAGCCATGGTTTTATGATGTCAAAGAGTATCTCAGGATGGGGATATACCCGGAGCAGGCCACCGGAGACCAAAAAAGAGCCATTCAGCGATTGTCTAGTGGTTTCTTCCTTAGTGGAGTGTTATACAAGAAAACCCCAGATTTGGGATTGCTGAGATGTATAGACGCCAGTCAAGCCACGACGGTTATGACAGAGGTACATGCTGGAGTTTGTGGACCCCATATGAGCGGATATGTATTGGCGAAGAAGATTCTTCGAGCAGGGTATTATTGGCTCACCATGGAGCATGATTGTATCAAATTCGTGCGGAAATGCCATCAGTGTCAGATACACGGCGATCTAATTCATTCTCCACCAACGGAATTGCACACAATGTCAGTACCATGGCCATTTGTGGCATGGGGGATGGACGTCATTGGGCCTATTGAACCGGCGGCTTCGAACGGTCACAGGTTCATTCTGGTGGCCATCGATTATTTTACTAAGTGGGTTGAAGCCAAAACTTTCAAGTCAGTAACCAAGAAGGCAGTGGTGGATTTTGTCCATTCCCATATCATCTGTAGATTTGGGGTCCCGAAAGTGATAATTACGGACAACGGTGCTAATCTTAACAACAGTTTGATGAGAGAAGTATGCGAACAGTTTAAGATTACACACCGTAATTCCACACCATATCGTCCCAAGGCAAATGGAGCTGTTGAAGCGGCCAACAAGAACATCAAAAAGATACTGAGGAAGATGGTAGAAGGATCCAGGAAATGGCATGAAAAATTACCATTCACATTGTTGGGTTATCGCACTACCGTCCGGACTTCAGTAGGTGCAACCCCTTATTTGTTGGTGTATGGAACTGAAGCAGTGATACCAGCGGAAGTGGAAATTCCATCCCTTCGGATTGTCGCCGAGGCTGAGATTGATGATGATGAGTGGGTCAAAACCCGTTTGGAACAGTTGAGCTTGATTGATGAAAAAAGATTGGCAGCCGTGTGTCATGGCCAGTTATATCAAAAGAGAATGGCGAGAGCTTACAACAAGAGGGTGCGCCCCAGAAAATTTGAAGTGGGGCAACAAGTGTTGAAACAAATCCTGCCACACCAAGCGGAAGCAAAAGGCAAGTTCGCTCCGAATTGGCAAGGATCATTCATTGTAACCAGAGTATTGTCCAATGGCGCTTTATGTTTAACAGATATCGAAGGAAAATGCGTCGACATGGCTATCAATTCCGATGCAGTTAAGAGATATTATGTATGATCTCTTTTTGTAATTGACATTTGTTTGGGGTTGGCATTTATCGGAGAATGAGATGACGGAGGCAATTCTTTCTTCTATCAAAACACTTTAACCCTTGCTTACCCTTTTGAGCCTTATTTATTCTTTCATATCCCTCTTTTGGAATCAAAAATTAAAACAAAAGATAAAAAGAGAGAAAAACAATAATAAAGACAAAAGAAAAATCACAAGAAAAACAAAGAAAATGGGAACTACGTTTGACGTGATTCCTCAAAGAAGGATACGTAGGCGCCTCACGACTCGGTCATAGTGTAACAAAAAATAAGAATCCCCAAGCAAGAAAACTGGGGCAGAAGTTGTGTTTATAATTTTGGAAAAGAAAGTTTGATTCCAAGAGTTGTAATATTTTACCCATCAAAATTATTTTGAGCCTTTTGATACCCCTTTTTCTTTTTTTAGCCATACATAAAAAACCATATTGATGTCCAAAAAAGACCTCCCCATCAGTATTCGAGAAGTGCTAAGTTCATGCATCTGGAAGTCATGAGCAACGCTCTGATCCCCAGCAGAGAAAAGGATAAAAAAACTGGAAACGAATTGATAGCCGGAAGAATCCCCACCAAAGAGCATCGTATCGACAGGCTCCAATCCCCAGCTGAAAAATAAAATAAAATGAGAGAGCCTCATTGGTGAAAACCTTCACGGGCACCATGAGGCGACGGGAGTTGAGAGAAATGAGAGAGTTTTATTAGTGAAAACCCCTCGAAGGGCACTATGAGGCGACAAGGCAAGATTGACGGAAAGGGTCCGCCTTTGGCAAAAGTCGAACATTCATTTATCCCCAGCGAGATGAGACCATTCGAAAAGTCGATTGATACAAATAGACTGGGTTGATCGATCTGGAATGCACGACATGATCATTGGGATTGGTTATATCATTCAGATAAGTTCTTTTCTTTTCTTTTTTTTCCCCAGCGTTTTGTTCAGAAAGACTTCATTTTTCTATTATCACTCCTTCATTTTTGGATTTTATTCCCCCTAACAGTTCATTTTTGAAAAAGGATTTTCAAAATCTACTACCAATTGCCAAAACGGTGCAAGGCGAAAAGCAAAAAGGACAAGCCATTATAAGGCGACAAAACGAAAAGAAATTTGTCGCAAGACCAAAAGATGAAGGGGTCTAGATCCTAAGAGGCCCACATCTCCAAGGGAAGTTATGGATCAAATTCCAAGATGATCCGCAGCAGATTTGCAAGATACAGGGACAACTCCGACAACCATCCCCAGAGGGAATATCAGCCCCAGCAAGTTTTATAGCAATACAACGAAAAGAAAAGGGAAAAACCATCCTCAGCAGAAGTGGCGCGACCACTCGCCCCATGTTAAACTAACAAATTTTTCTTTGATTTGAAACAGGGAGCAGAAATATTATTGACAGCAGGAAAATTTTCTCTCATTACGAAAATTTTCTCTCAATAAGAAGTTGTAGAAGTCAGGAGCCCGCCTGGAGAATGGAGGTGTTTATTTTAAGAAGTTATAGAAGTCAGGAGCCCGCCTGGAGAATGGAGGTGATAGAATATAAGAAATTGGTGAAGTCAGGAGACCGCCTGGAGAATGGAGGTGATAGAATATAAGAAATTGGTGAAGTCAGGAGCCCGCCTGGAGAATGGAGGCTGATTTATTTTAAGAAGTGAAGAAGTCAGGAGCCCGCCTGGAGAATGAAGGCTGATTTATTTTAAGAGGTGAAGAAGTCAGGAGCCCTCTTGGAGAATGGAGGCTAATTTATTTTAAGAAGTTGTAGAAGTCAGGAGCCCGCCTGGAGAATGGAGGTGTTTATTTTGAGAAGTTGTAGAAGTCAGGAGCCCGCCTGGAGAATGGAGGTATTTTATTTTGAGAAGTTGTAGAAGTCAGGAGCTCGCCTGGAGAATGGAGGTGTTTTATTTTGAGAAGTGAAGAAGTCAGGAGCCCGCCTGGAGAATGGAGGTGTTTATCTTAAGAAGTTGTAGAAGTCAGGAGCCCGCCTGGAGAATGGAGGCTGTTTTATTTTGAGAAGTTGTAGAAGTCAGGAGCCCGCCTGGAGAATGGAGGTGTTTATTTTGAGAAGTTGTAGAAGTCAGGAGCCCGCCTGGAGAATGGAGGTGTTTATTTTAAGAAGTTGTAGAAGTCAGGAGCCCGCCTGGAGAATGGAGGTTATTTATTTTGAGAAGTTGTAGAAGTCAGGAGCCCGCCTGGAGAATGGAGGTGTTTATTTTAAGAAGTTGTAGAAGTCAGGAGCCCGCCTGGAGAATGGAGGCTGTTTTATTTTGAGAAGTTGTAGAAGTCAGAAGCCCGCCTGGAGAATGGAGGTGTCTATCTTAAGAAGTTGTAGAAGTCAGGAGCCCGCCTGGAGAATGAATGCTGTTTTATTTTGAGAAGTTGTAGAAGTCAGGAGCCCGCCTGGAGAATGGAGGTGTTTATTTTAAGAAGTTGAAGAAGTCAGGAGCCCGCCTGTAGAACGGAGGTTGTTAAATTCAAGTTGTTGAAGTCAGGAGCCCACCTATAAAACGGAGGTTGTTATATGTTGAAGATTGATGAAGTCAGGAGCCCGCCTGCAGAACAGAGGAATATCTCACAAGATCAAGCAGTAACCCACCGAAAGGCAGAAGGTTATAACAAAAATTCCCAGCAGAATAAAGATGACCGCATCCTCAGCGGACAGAACAAAATGATGAATACCGATATTCGAAAAAGCAAAAGACCAGTCGACAAGAAAGCAAGACAACAAGAACAAGTTTGAAGATGTATCAGATCTTGTGATCTGTAGTCTAGTCTAGCACCTTATTTCCTTTTTTTTGCACGGTGTAATAAGGATACCAGTAGAGCAGCAGTAACAACATACAACAACAACAGCAGCAAACATTACAGTCACATGGTAGTTCCAGCTACCAAAACTTCCCGAACTACATTAACCTGATTCCCTTTTAGCCGGGGATATGTAGGAGACCTTTGAAGCAAAGGTTCGGTTAAATCTTTTTTCAAAAAATGCTTCACACGGAGTACTCCAACAGGGCAAAATCACTCGTAGCCGCTCACTTTATCTTTGCGCGAAAGCTCTTTGTGCTTTCAGGCAAAGAGGGGCAGCTGTGAGCACGTGATTTTTGCTTCACGGAAATTACTCCAAAAGAAATCAAAAAAATAAAAAAAAAATCCATCTGTGTATGATTTTTAGAATTTACGTGATATTTTGGTAATTATTTGATCCGTAAAAGCTTGTCGTGTGTGTGTGACATTTTGGTAATTATTTGGTCCGTAAAAGCTTGCCGTTGGTGTGATTGATATATATATAAATACATGTTGCATACACATTCAAGATTTAATTGTGCATTGTGGAGTCAATTAAAACCTGTTTTATTTTAAAAGAAAGAAAATCACAAAAATATGCATTTTTGTTGTATTTTGTCATTTATGTGTGTCGTGGTGTAATTTTATTTTTAATTAAATATTGGACCTTCTGTGTTACTTGTTGTTAAGGTTTAACATTGTTGTAGGTTAATTTTGGTTTTACAAAAATTATTTTAGAATTTTGTGGGTTGTTAATTAAAGTAGAAAAGAAAAGAGTTAAAAATAGTAAGAATACTCGGTTTGGGCCAAGAAATTAAAATAAAAATAGGCCCAAACGAGCTGGCCCAATGAGTTAAGCTGGTCCGTCTCCTCAGAGGTGCCCGAACGACACCGTTTCTGTCCCAGTTGAGCAGGGCCGTTGATCTCAAATGGAATCAACGGCCAGGATCACACCCCCCCAGATCCGTTAACCTGACCCGGTCCATTCCCCTATCCGGTCTCACCCACCATCACACCCAAACGACGTCGTCCATCTTTAGTGAATAGATCCTAGCCATCGATCTCACTTGATCCAACGGCCAGGATCTAAACCCCTAAGTCATATATAAACCCACCCTGTCACCCCGCCCCTTATCCAAACACCCCCCCCGGTTTCATCATCTCCCAGAGACAATCCCAAACACCCCAAACCCTAGCAGCCGCCGTAGCTCCCCTTTCATGTAAACCCGGCGGCAACAACGCCGATGACCACCAGACTAACACACTTAAGACACAAGACCACCCTCAACCCCGATATGGTGATGCTTTGGCTCGAATCTTCCTAGAACGTCTCGAATAATCATTCGAAGGTTTGAGCCAAACACAAATCTGACCCAACTGACTCCAAACTTACACCACAACACTCCTGGCCTCCCTCATACCCCAGATGCCTTTGGTTCCGGTCGAATATAGATAGAACTCTTCGAACCCCAAATCTGAGCTCAAGAACCCTAAAAGTCGAGTCCGGTTCAGGCCTGGTTCGTTTTTGATGTAAGTTTCCGAGGTAATTTTCTTTTCTTTCCTTCTGTTTATGTGTTATTCATATGTCAGTAGATTTATTTTTGATTTTTGATTATTTTTCTGTCAATCCTCTCAATCTTCAAAGACCGTTCTATGTGGTCGATTTCTCTGCTATTCAGTGTTAAGTGTATGTTATGAGATATCTATTCGCTTCGACTAATGTCGTCGAATAGTTAAGTTTCGTGAACTCCCTGTTAAATGTCCCGAGTATTGAAATAATTTGTTGTCCTGTTTAGTCTATGTTGTTTGTCAATTGATTGTTCATATAATAGTTTGTATAGTCGACCTGAGTAACGTCGTCGTATACTAATTAGTCGCAAATCAACTAGAATCCACTTAACTCTTACTGTCTGACTTTTGTTGAATGGTTGTGGTGAACTAATTATAGGTTATTGTTTGTTAGTTGTGGGGGTTCGAACTAGGTTTCACATAGTTATAACTAGCAGATTCAACAGAATGAAAAGGTGGGGGCAAGGCAGTAATGATCAGGGGTTTGTTGGGTAATTTTGGTTTGACAAAAACTGATTAAATGTTTAGGATTAATGGGCTGTCAAATGGTTAGTCAAAAATACTATTAATCTAGTATTAGTGTGGACAAAACATAAGAGCATGGGAGTTTAAAATGAATACTTTAATGAACCCATGACTCTTGATTAGAGCAATAGGCCAAGCATGGGGAACCAAATGACTTGTATCAAGAAGATGCTTAGGCGTGGGAGGTTGAAGGGTATAGGGAGGAAGTCTGGATACGAGGCAGTCTTGTGAAGGTCCTTTGGGCCTATAAATGAGCTCATTTTTTACTAATAAGGGGTTGGAAAAAATTGAAAGAAAACAGAAGAAAATTTCAGAAAAACTGTGAACTAAATACTGTCTGAAACTACATAAGAGACTAAGGTTGGCAATCGAGAGTCAACACTAGACAACCCTTTAAAAGAAAAGGCAGCTGGTTAGTTGTTTGGTTGGGATTGCTGATTGTCAAGCTATCTTTTGTCAAGTCGGTTATCTAGTTGGGCTGTTACTATTTCATTGGGGTATTCTGATTTCCCTGCGGGATTACTACTGTATTCTGGGCTTTTGTATGCTGCTGGACTGCTTCTGGTCTTATTGCTATTGAAGCTGTTGTTGGTTATTCGTCGAGTTGTTGTGATTATTGAAATGCTGTTACTATTGCATTGAATATTCTGGGTTTTTCTGCTGGTTTCTACTCTGTTCTGGGATCGTTGGTTGGTGCTCGACCACCTGTGGGTTTATCGTTGTTGAAACTGCTGTTGGTTGTTCGTGAACTAGTGGTTATACTGTTGCTGTTTGTTGCTGTTGTGCTACTGCTGTATTACTGCTGTCTGTTTGATTGCTGCTGATATCATTCTTCTTCTTCTCGTTCTTATTGTCTAACATCCAGGTACACATTCGGCCAACAATGGTTTCACATAGGGTCGGTTAAGAATGACAATGTAGTAATCGCGTTTGTTTCACCTTGGTTCATCAGCAGATAATGTATATTTCAAAGGCATGCTAGGCAGTTTGGATTATCGCAAAAAGATTAAAATCGCGTAGGTCATGTTATTGGATAAATGTCGCCTGAAACATGTAGTGGTATCGCCTAAGTTAGATAGGGTCAGTTTCAGTCTTTTCGCCTTTAAGTGTTAAGCGTGTATGGAATAATTAACTGAACCTCATACGTATGCCCATCGATGAACAAGGTTGCCATATGCATGTCTACTTTTCCGATCCAATCAACTGGTTATCACATTTTGCGAGCAGGTAATTGAAAAGTACTTCCCGATTGTTTTATTCCAGAGACGGATTTAATAGAGAAAATGTAGTCGTTTTAGGATATCCTTTTAAAATAAAAATGAGACGAGCCTCGCCAAATAAAATGCGTAGTTTGCGAGGCCCTCACAAAATGTATTGCTTTAATTATTTAGCCTTCGGGACGAGCCGTTTAGCAAATTTCACGGTTTTCCCAAAATACCAATACGTTAGTCTCTTTAGGACGCGCTTTAATAAATCTTACCTTCTTAAACTCGGGTGCACATTTATGTGACCCAAATCCAAATCTCAACAGAATCGAAATGCGTCTCTAATCACGGGTACATTGATTGTGACGTGATTCGAGATGCGTGTCCGTGACGTTGCAAATTCCTTTTAAAAGAAAAAATAAGAATGAGATGAGCCTCGCCGAATGAAAAATACAAAATTGCGGGGCCCTCAGTAAATATTTGATTTTAAAATTTCTTAGACTTCGGGATGGACCATTTAGCAAAATTCCATGGCCCTACCCAAAGTAAATGATACGCTAGTCACTTTAGGCGCGCCTTTAATAATTTAATTTTCTTAAACTCGGGTGCACATTTATGTGACCCAAATCCAAATCTCAACAGAGTCGAGATGTGTCAATAATCACGGGTACATTGATTGTGACGTGGTTCGAGATATGTTTCCACGATGTTACAATTCGTGATAAAAATAACAGTAAATGATAAAAGCGGTTAAAAGTTAAATTTTGCACATAAGTTATACTTGTATAAAATCAGATAATCAAGCTGAATATGACAGTTGAGCGACCGTGCTAGAACCACGGAACTCGGGAATGCCTAACACCTTTTCCCGGGTTAACAAAATTCCTTATCTGGATTTTTGGTATGCAGACTGTAATATGGAGTCATTATTTTCCTCGATTCGGGATTAAATTGGTGACTTGGGACGCTATAAAATCTCTCAAGTGGCGACTCTGAAATAAACAAACAAATCCCGTTTCGATTGTCCTTTAACTGGAAAAAACTCCTTCACCCTTCGCGGGGGCGGAAAAAGGAGGTGTGACAGCCACGAGACCCTAACTTTTCTCGATGCCTACTCCGGGTACAATCAGATTCAGATGAACCCGGAGGACCAGGAAATGACTTCGTTTATTACTAAATTTGGAACTTATTGTTATAATGTAATGCCCTTCAGGCTAAAAAATGCAGGAGCTACATACCAACGCCTAGTTAACAAAATGTTTGAAGAACAAATAGGTAAAACAATAGAAGTTTACATTGATGATATGTTGGTTAAGTCCCTGCACGTAGAGGACCATTTGACTCTTTGCAGGAAACATTCAAATTTTTTAGAAAATACAACATGAAGTTCAACCCGGATAAATGTGCCTTCGAAGTCGACTCGGGTAAGTTTCTCGGCTTCATGGTTTCGAATCGGGGCATTGAAATTAACCCCGATAAGAGCAAGTCCATCGAGGACATTACGATCGTGGATAGTGTGAAAGTCGTGCAAAGGTTAACAGGTCTAATAGCTGCTCTGGATTGATTCATTTCGAGGTCATCAGATCGGAGTCACCGGTTCTTTTTCTTGCTAAAAAAGAAAAAAGATTTCGAATGGACCCCGGAATGTCAGCAAGCCTTAGAAGAGTTAAAGTGATATCTGTCGAACTCGACTTTGATTCACACCCCGAAGGTAGATGAAAAATGTTATCTATACTTGGCAGTGTCCGAGATAGCGGTAAGTGGAGTACTAATTCGAGAAGAGCAAGGTACACAATTCTCTGTTTATTACGTAAGCCGTACTCTAGGAGATGCTGAAACTAGGTACCCTCACTTAGAAAAATTAGCACTTGCATTGATAAGAGCATCTCGAAAGTTAAAACCATATTTTTAATGTCATCCTATATGTGTATTAACCACCTACACCGTTCGAAATGTTTTGCATAAGCCCGAGCTATCAGGCCGATTGGCCAAATAGGCCATCGAGCTTGGCGGGTACGATATCGAATATCAACCCCGAACGGCCATCAAGTCTCAAATCCTAGCTGACTTCGTGGCCGATTTTATGCCAACCCTCATACCCGAAGTGGAGAAAGAACTCATGTTGAGTTCGGGTACGACATCGGGGGCATGGACCCTTTTTACGGACGGTACATCGAATGTGAAGGGGTCTGGACTTGGCATTGTCTTGAAGCCACCCACGGGTGATACCATTAGGTAATCTATCAAAAATCCTAAATTAACTAACAATGAGGCCGAGTATGAGGCCATGATTGTAGGTCTCGAACTAGCCAAAAGCTTGGGAGCAAAAGTGATCGAGGCCAAGTGTGATCTCTATTGGTGGTAAATCAAGTAAACAAGAATTTCGAGGTCGAGAGGATAGAATGCAGCGGTACCTGGATAAGCTATAGGTAACTTTGCACCGCTTCAAGGAATGGACTCTGGATCATGTACCTCGAGAACAAAATAGCGAGGTCGATACTCTTGCTAATATGGGATCTTCGGTCGAAGAAGATGACATCGTCCTGGGGACTGTCATCCAACTATCAAAGTCTGTGGTTAAAGAGGGTCATGCCGAGATAAATTCAACAAGTTTAACGTGGGACTGAAGAAATAAGTATATCGACTATTTAAAGAATGGAAAACTCCCATTGGACCACAAAAAATCGAGGGCCCTACGAGCCGAGGTTGCTAGGTTTGCATTAGATAAAGATGGAACATTTTACCGAAGAACATTCGATGGTTGGTGGTATTCTTGGGGCTAGGGGACACCGATTATGTTCTATGAGAAATCCACGAAGGCACTTGCGAAAATCATTCCGGTGCCGAGTCTTTGGTCCACAAAATTATCAGAGCAGGTTACTACTGGGATAGCATGGAAAAAGATACTAAGGAATTTGTCAGAAAATGTGATAAGTGTCAACGATTTGCACGGATGATCCATCAGTCCGGAGAACAACTCCATTCAGTCCTATCCCCGTGGCCTTTTATGAAATGGGGAATGGACATAGTTGGACCCTTACCAACACCCCCATGTAAAGCTAAGTTTATTCTGTTTATGACTGATTATTTTTCTAAGTGGGTGGAAGCACAGGCCTTCGAGAAGGTCCGAGAAAAAGAAGTTATTGACTTTATCTGGACCATATCATATGTCGATTCGGGATACCTGCCGAGATTGTGTGTGACAATGGAAAATAATTCATCAGCATCAAGGTAACAGAATTCCTCAAAGCACATAAAATAAAGAGGATTTTATCGACACCATACCACCCAACGGGAAACGGACAGGCTGAGACAATAAATAAAACTATCATTCAAAACTTGAAAAAAGACTGGATGATGCAAAATGGAAATGGAGAGAAGTTTTACCCGAGGTCCTTTGGGCATATCGGATGACATCGAAGTCTAGCACGGGGGCCACCCTGTTTTCTCTAGTATATGGCTTCAAGGCCCTCATCCTCGTCGAGGTTGGAGAACCCAATGCCAGGTTTCGGAAGGCATCGGAGGAGTCAAATCACAAGGCCATGAATGCTAGCCTCGAGTTATTAGATGAAAAGCAAGAAACAATGCTTGTTCGGATGGTCGTACCGAAGCAAATGATCAAAAGATACTACAATAGAAGGATCAACCTTCGACATTTTGGAATCGGGGACTTAGTTCTACGAACGGTCACCCTCAACACTCGAGACCCAAATGAAGGGAAATTAGGCCCGAATTGGGAAGGAGCGTACCAAGTCCTCGAAGTTGTCGGTAAAGGATCTTACAAACTTAGCACGATGGAAGGTGAACAACTGCCAAACGATTGGAACATATCATTGCTCAAACGATACTACTGCTAAGGTATGACTTTATCCTTTTGTACATTTGATTTTAAAACTAACTTGTTACAAATTTTCGATCGAAGCTATCGAAGGCACACGATCTCGAAGACACCCCTTTTTTATACGAAGGCCTTAGGATTTAAAGCATGCGTTGCACTCTTTTTCCCTTAGATCGGATTTTGTCCCAAATGGATTTTACCGACAAGGTTTTTAACGAGGCAACAACTATGTGCTACCTAAGGAGAACTCAACAGTATCCAAGGTTTCTTTTCAATCAACCTCGAATACTGGGGGGCATCACCCTCGGAGGTTATATTTTGAGGAAAAATACTTCACGCCTAAGAGGGCCTCGATAGGAGAGTTTTGTAATGGGCCAAACAGTTAAATGAACCGTGTCCATATAGAGTAGTCGATCCCCGACGACAAAGCATGTAAGCATGTATCAATTACTTGAACAAGCATTCTGGTTATATCAAAACACTTTGTGTCTCAAAGAAGTTTACTATTATATGAGCGCCAACCTCTTGGTTTTATTTTTCTTTGGGCCTCCGTGATAAGAGATCTGTGGAGAAGTTCTTACTGAGAAATTTGAGTGTTGTAAAAAGGTTCTTAGGAAATTCATAGAAGAAGAAAGATTTGTGAAAATAGTGAAAGTAAAAAGTAAAAATGATGAGTAATGGAGAAGTTATAGACGACAGAAATCGTGGTCATGATTACCTCGAAAACCGGCTAAAATACTTACTGAATTACGGAACAACACGTGTTCGTGTTATTAAATGCGAGAAGATGTGCGTCCTGTCGAATGTCAGAAATTTTTCAGGAACTTTCTCACCAAGAAAGGAATTCTTATCTACTTCCTAGTAACACTAAGTTGCGTCATTGAAAAGTAGGGGGACTATATGTATGTGGTAAAACTAGTTGATGACATCTGGGCGAATGACGGTGTGACATATGGCACTGAAGACATGTGGGATATTAGTTAGCAAACAACTGTCACCAGTTGCAAGCAGCAAGCGATCAGCACCGAACAAGCCCGGAAGACAGAAAAATCGGTAGCAAAGATTTACAACATTGTCATCGGGTAACATTCATTGGACAACCGTTAAAGAGAATACCTGCATTTAATGCCAACTTTTATGCACCCATCGATGTCGATTTTATTCTCATTTAAAGGGAGCTTGATTTGAGGATCTTGTCCCCCCTAAATAAGGCTATAATAGCAGAACTAACAACCATTGTAGGACATGAAACATTCTACACACAAAAGCTATAATCTATTACTCCATCCATTTCAATTTATGTGAACCTTTTGACTGGGCACAAAGTTTAAGAAAAAAGAGAAGACTTTTGAACCTGTGGTGTAAAATGCGGTACATATATTTTGTGTGGCTATAAATTATTACACAAAGGTAAATTATTTTCAAATATGGAAGGGGGCATTTTTTTTTTGCACGGACTAAAAAATAAATAGGTTCACGTAAATTGAACCGGTGGGAGTATCTTGTTACGCCCGATTTGAACACCTGAACATTACTTTTACTTTTATCCTCGTAAAAGCTAAATTCTTAGCTTGTTATCTCCTTTAATTTCAATCGTTAATCTTGTTTTCGTTCGTATTTATTCTTCGTTATTGGATCAACTCGATTCGGTTATTTATAAACCACGTTACAAATTTAACTGTACCATTTTATGGGTAAACAAGTTCAACTTTAAATATTTTATTTTTACCTTTAATGATATAATTGTACAACCACACTAAAATCATGATATACATAAGATTACTAGTTAAAAATAAATTATGGTTTAACTCTTATATTTCATGTTGACAAATACTCCTATCACTTCGAATTAAAGAAGAGATTTGTCAAGTGAGCACATTCTGGAAAGACCCGCAAGATAATCAAATGCGGTACCTTTTAATCGGGCCAGGCTGATCCGTTTTCAGCCCGGTTCGGCCCGATATTGTAACATATAGGGCGGGCTGGGACGGGTTGGACGTGGAGCGGATTTTAGACGAACACATTTTGAATACCGGTGCACCGGAACCTGCTAAGCCCGCTAAGCTGTTAACGGGTTGCAGCCCGGTTCAGCCTGTTAACGGGTTAAATATTTTATTTTTTTTAATTTTTTTTAAATTTGTGTACCGTTGCTAACAAAATTTGATTAAAAAAAATATTAGCACAGTCCGCCCGAGCCCGTTAAGCCCGAACCCGGACGGGCCCACAAAAACCCGCAAATTCCCAACCCACTATCAGCCCGCTATCCCTAGCCCGCTAACCAACCCGGTCCGTTAACGAACGTGTTGGTTTTTTTTGTTTAGCCCGTCCCAGTCTGTCCGTTAAGCACCTCTACATCATCCTCACGTGAGCTTCAGCACTAATAGCCTGTTTGGCCAAGCTTCTCAAGACAAAAAAGTATTTTTTTTCCCAAAAACACTTTTTTCCCCTAATTTGAGGTGTTTGACCAAGCTTATTTGGGGAAAAAAGTGCTTTTGGGAAGAAGCAGAAGCAGTTTCAGAGAAGCGGAAAAAAGTAGCTTCTTTCCAAAAGCAGAAGCAGAAGCATTTTTGGCTTTTCTTCTTACCTAAAATACCCTTAACAAAATATAGTATATACCAAAATAACCCTTAAACCTAATACTTAGGATATTAATTTATAAATATTTCTTTTTATTTTTAGGAAACTTTCTAATATATAGTGACTTTAGGGGTGAATGCTTTTATATTTGTTGAAAGAGTTTTAATATATTTAACTTATATTAAAAGAATTAAGTACTTTTTAATTTTATTTTCATATTTTACTTAAATAAAATAATTTTTTTTAATTATTGCATGTAATAACAAAATTTTGATATTATTTATTTACTTATAATATTAATTATTAAGTAAATCTATTCATGTCCTTATTCGTAATTTGACACTTAAAAGTACTTTCTAAAAAGCTTGGCCAAACACAAATTATTTCTCAAAAGTGCTTTTCAGACTGATTAGCCAAACACAAACTGATTCTCTCCAAAAGTACTTTTTTCAAAAGCACTTCTCAAAATAAACTAATTTCTCCGGTATGGCCAAACAAGCTATAATTCATTCAATTAAGACATCAACCACTTGAATATTGACACGTAACAATATATCATCGCCACCTACAATTTCCCCCCTAATATATCTATTTTAGGGATAATATCATGGGCATATACGTGCATTTCTAGAGTTTTCTTCTCATCCCAAATCGCACTCTAGGGTTACGCCGCCTCTATCAGGAAATCATGCCTCGCCGAAGCTCTGGTAATTAACATATTACATCTACTTTTAATCTTATAAATTTAGATCTACTTTCCATATTGCTTATCTTTTTCGTTTATTTTCTGATGTTGTTTGGTTACTCCTGCAAATTGAAATGGATTCTCTTTACAGTGAAATCGAAGAAATAATCTTCATTTTTCATTTTTCATTTTTCAGATTTGGAGGCAACTGATTCATCATAAAGTTTTGCCTTTTCCTTTCTCTTTGAGTTTATTATAATTGTTGCTTTTGCAACAAAAAGTTTTAAAATACTTCAAGAAAATATTTAAAGAATCTTAATTTTTGAATGAATTAGTTTAATTCTTCTCTTAGAACTTGCAAGTATGCGTATCTTATGAAGAAAACTGTACAATTGAATATTCTCAATTGAGCTCAAGTTAGGTGATAATCCTTTCTGCTAAGGTTGACTAGTTCTGGCTTTGTGGGCTGAGAAGGAAATATGCTTCAGTTACATTGAAACCCTAATTGCACCATTGATTATTTGCATTAGTATTTTTGTCGAAGGCTCTGTGTTTATTTGAGGTTATGTAGACAATAGTTTTATCTTTCAATCTATCTGTTTGATTTGTGTTGAGTTTGAGGCTAGAAATTTTGACATGAGATTCACCAATTGCTAAAAGGGTGAGGAGATTCAGGCTGGATTTGTTACATTTCTAAAGGAACAAGTAGGGAGGGGGCGCGCAGAATTACCTAAAACCGCAATTATACAATTTTCCCTGTCTTAATTCTCCATCAATGCTTGCGTATGACATTTTACCTTTTGTGCTGTAGTCTTCTGTTTGCTAAATGAAATAAGGCTAACTTTTTGTAGCCCCTTTGTTCTGGTTGATGAGTTCCAATTTTCCATGTTTCGGTGTACAGGAAGATCTGCTCCTCGTCCTGCCCCTCGTGCGGCCCCTCGTCCTGCTCCAGCTCCAGGTTGGTTTTTTGGCTGTCAAACTTTTTACCTCACGGCAACTCGTTTGGTTTGCATTCTTTTAGTTGATATGGTTTAATCTATTTTCCTTGCTTGTGCTAATTCATATTCTATCTCATTTGTGCAGTACACCATGCTCCTCCACCAGCTCCTATGCAAAGTAGCGGTGGTGGATCCATGCTTGGTGGTATTGGTTCTACCATAGCTCAAGGTATGGGTATATCCTGCATTATGTAAAAACATACATCACAATTCATCAGTTATATTTTGTTTTCGAAGTTGCTCATAAATGACAGAAAAAAGATATGAAAAGAAGGGAAGCCTCGCGTCGCTCGCTTGGCTTTGGATCCGGTCAAATGATTGGCTGATTAAATTCCGTTACAATTCTCCAAAAAAATTGCTCATAAATGTCTCGTCTGTTTTACCATTATGTCTTACAGGGATGGCCTTTGGTACTGGAAGTGCTGTGGCACACAGGGCTGTAGATGCGGTCATGGGTCCACGCACCATTCAACACGAAACTGTTGCTTCCGAGGTACCTGCTGCAGCAGCAGCTCCTACAACCATCGGTGCTGGGTCTGATGCTTGCAGTATGCACTCTAAAGCGTTCCAAGACGTAAGTGTCAACTTTGCACCTTTTAACTACTTTTACTTTGCAAATTTGAGATTGTTCTAGCCTTCATAGTCAGTATGACATGTGTTATTCTCACTAAAAGATTCTTATGATGCCATTCTTCTTTGGTTTATCTTGCAGTGCATCAATAGCTCTGGAAGCGACATTGGCAAGTGTCAATTCTACATGGATATGTTGTCCGAGTGCAGGAGGAACTCAATGCTGAATGCTTAAGCTTGTTGTGTCTCATTTTAATAACTTTGAACTCATTCTTAATCTGATTGTTGAAACAGCGATGGAATTATGACAAAAGGCTTGGTGGTATTGATGGAGCAAGTGAATTTGGTTCTTGATACACTTTTGGGTCAAATAATTTATGCTGAAATATGAACTTTATAGACTCCTTGATTTTCAGTTTCAGCATGCTTTATATGCTATAATGTGCTTCATTTGGCTTTTTTTGATTACTAGCCCGTTGTTGAGGACTTCTGTGGCTGTCAGTAAAGTTATAACTAGAGCTGACTTATTAGCGTTTGGTGTTTGATATACTGTCATTGGTTCGGATGGCAACTATATTCAGCCTCGATTCCTGATACATTGAGAGGTATCTGGGCGCATCTAAAGGTTCGTATACCTATGCTAACAACTTGCCATTTAGTGCGTTTTTCTTAAACCGGTTTATATTCAAGTCTGAGCACTGAATTGGATAATCAGACGTCTGTTATACATGGGTAATTTTTTATATAGTGTGTAGCATACTCACGTGTTTTATCCTGTATCTACTCGCCATTGTATTATTGTTAATTGCTATGTTATTGGTCATTGACAAGATTTTTCCAGCCTAACGGTCATATTGTTGATAGTCGCAAGCAGAATGAACTAAATCTTTTTTGTTATAAATGAGCAGATAAGAGAAAAACTAATGGAAAAGATTACTTGGATCTTATATCCACTATGCTTTATCGTAGAACTGCGTCGTAAGTAGTTTTAATATGGCCCCTTGAATGTACAACTACTATTTTCAGTATCATCGACAATTGTCAAGTGAACTTGATGCTTAGGCTGTATTTAGGGGAGATAGATTTTATGGTCTATTTTCTAATGTTCCATTTGTTACACGATCATTTTGTAGGAGATCAGTAAGAAGTAATAGAGGTGATTGAAATAGATCTTTTTTTCTTTCCTATTTTAATTGTAATTGTCGTAGGAGATCTATTCATTTGGTGTACAATATCTATTTATCTGAAAGGGAACAATTTGTTGGTGAAACTTGTAACGGTAATTTATCTCCTTGCTCATTCCTTAATTTGCAGTGCAATGACAGGAATGTTTAGTCAACTTGCCAGTTAATTAGTTCAATTCTTAACAAGTACATTATCAGTTATGCTTTGCATTATCTTCTCTGTTCCTTGAGCCGATGGTCTATCGAAAACAACCTCTCTATCTTTATAAGGTAGGGGTAAAGTCTGTGTACACACTACCTTCCCGGACCCCATTTATAGGAATACATTGAGTTCGTTGTTGTTGTACATTATCAGTTATGCTCCTATTTTTCAAACTTTTTTGAGGCTTCAATTTGGTCGTACATCCAAGTTAGTAGGTTCACTTCTTACTCCAGAAATTTTCCCACAGAAAATTACATAATAAATGTAATTTTAGAGGTAGACGTTGGATTTATATATTTCCCATTAATTAGAGAAATTTAGTATGAAAAACTCTTCAAGTTGCAGCGATGTATTCTGATAGTCTACCTTACACGGTTACACCACTCGATGCTAATCCCATAGAAGGTATCTCTTCTATTTCCACGTTCCTCTCTATTCATGGATCCACATATTTTCTTACGAACAAAGGGTAAAAATTGCACGGGACGCCCTATTTAATTTATACCCATTTTTTAAAAAAAGTTTTAACTTGTACTCACTTTTTAAACAACTTCAGCTCCCTTTCTCCTCCTTCGTTTTCAAAGTTTCTTATATATAGTTGCTTTTTTTTCTTCTTCTGAAGTTGTTCCTTGTATGATGAAATTGGAGAAATCTTCTTAAAACTTAAAATTCTAGGCACAGATGTTTCTGTAATTGTGAACTTTCTGGCGGATGGAAGCTTAAGTTTTGATAACTTTGTGTAGCATCATTGGAAATTTATTTTTCTGCTTTAGCCATGTGTGTAATTGTTTTTATCACTTTATCACAGTTCCCTTTTGGATATGTCCTGGTGCACCGGAACTCAAAAATAATTTATCAGGATCACATGCAAAGCAAAACAAAACTATTTAAAGGACACGATTCCTCTGTACGTTGGTTAATTTTGACTCCAAAAGCTGAATTCTTGACTGTTCCTCACAACTCGTTGGGTATTGAAATTTTTCTTGATGTAAATACTGCTTAATGTTACACTTGTCCATATCAATGCAATTTGTGCTTTTAAGATGGATACTGGTTCTTCAAAAACTTCAGCTTATTCAGTGCTGAAATTTTTACAAATAAATTAAATAACTTCAGCATCTTCTGTTGAAGTTTTTGAAAAAGCTTATCCAGGACAAAAAAACTTCAGTTTATTTAGTGCTGAAGTTTTTATAAATGAACTAAATAACTTCAGCATCTTCTGCTGAAGTTTTTGAAAAAGCTTAATGACAAAATTAATGAATTCAGGACAAAAAATTTCAGCTTATTTAGTGCAATTACAAACAAAAACTTAAGCAGAACAAAACTTCAGCTACTATGCTTAAGTTCAACAATTACAAACAAAAACTTCAGCAACTAGAGAATAAAACTTCAGCTACTATGCTTAAGTTGAGCAATTACAAACAAAAATTTTAGCATACTTAGTTCACCTTCAGACCTGTCTACTAGAATGCTAAAGTTTTGCGTGATTGCCTTTGCTACTTCAGCCCTGTATGCTGAAGTTACGCGAAAAAGTGGGTACACTTGCAATTTTTTTTATAAAGCGGGCACAAGTTGAAACGTGACTCAAAACATGCAAATGCCCTGAACAAAGGCAACACTCAATGTCGATGACATGGTGTTTTTGGCCATTCAACAACAAAATCAAAGATGTATTTTCATTATTTAAACTATCCTTGTTATTTACTTATTTATTTATGAGCAGGTAAAACATATTTTTGGTCAGCCACCAAAAACAACATCTTTGACAATATAAAAGCTAGGGTGCAACTGCAATTGTCTTATCGATTCTGACAATTAAAAATTGAATACTAGTTTTGTTGATGATACGTGGCATCTAGTAGATACTTAAAAACTAAGAACAGGACCAAATGGATTTTTTTTACTGTTTACCCAAATTACCAAATAAGATTCACTATTTAATTTTCTTAGCAGGTATACATAGATTATATGGTTACACACATATTACATGTGGATTGTACATATATTATGCATTTGTATACGAATTATACATATATTATGCATTTGTTAGCTATTTTTAATTTAAGCTATTGGGTGAGCTAATTCTTCAAAACAATTACTTATTCATTGCTTACATCAAATTAAATCTTTATCAAATAACTGAAGTTTATTTGCGCGTACTCTTTTGGTGGAAGATCTTTGATCTAATTTTAATAACTATATATTAAAGCTAATTGGGACAAAGCAAAACGAAACTAAGAGAAATTAAACAAACACATGGAAATTTTGATAGCGGTTGAAACCAGTTACCTCATTTTGGTGACACTCCGTGACTTGCAGAGATGCAGGTAAACTGAGAGTGGTGAAAACCTTTGAAGTTGAGAAAGTAACAGTTGGCATACCAATGTCTCATCCAGCGGTGGCTAATTTCTCCCCGAATGCTCTTCCTAAAATTTAAAATCACATATAAAAAAAAACGTGACAAAAATTTTAATAACGTAAATCATATATATGTTGCGACTTTGAATTCAAATTTACATATACACCTATTACCTGTGTACTTTGTCAATCAAGTTTGGAGACAAGAAATCACTTATTTGCTGTGGCTGTGCTAAAAGTTTATGGAGTAGACTGATACAATGGGCACAGCTACAGAATTGTTAAATTGAGCCATGCAATCTGAATTGTTATGCATTTCTTAGAGAGGAAGAAATCGAGTAAGAGAAGAAGAAAGGAAACTGTTCCATTCAATCTGCAAGTGGAGCTGATACACAGCTTATATGCACACTTCTCACAGCTCACACACGTGCACATCACATGACTATTAACTAACTCTAAAACAAATTTGTAACTCCTAACTATGCCAGCTAATTACAGTTAGTGCTAATGTCCAATACTCTGCACTGCTCTGCTTCTGCTTCTCTCCATTTCATTACTCCTCCTCAAGATGGAGGGTGAAAGACATCGAGCACTCCTAGCTCGATAGGATAAGATGATGTTGACTGACTCCCAAACCTTTTGTGAGAAGATCTGCAAGTTGAGACTATGTGGCAATGTAGTTGGTCTCAATAAGCCCTTCCTTCACCTTTTCTCGAACGAAATGACAGTCAATATCTATATGTTTGGTACGCTCATGAAAAGTGGGATTTGCGGCAATCTGGATGGCTGCTTTGCTATCATAGTGAAGTTGAATTGGTTTAGAAATGGTCACACCTAAGTCTTGCAGTAACCCAACTAGCCATACAATCTCTGCCACACTAGCTGCCATACTTCGATATTCAGCTTCAGCTGAGCTTCGACTGACTGTGTGTTGCTTCTTTGTCTTCTGTGAGACTAGAGAATCACCTAGCTTAATCATATACCCTGTGACTGAGCGTCTAGTATTGGGGCATGCTGCCCAATCAGAGTCGCAATAGGCAGTCAATTGAGTGGCTGACTTATGACTGAGAAAAATCCTTAAACCAGGGTTGCTTTTAATATATCTCACCACCCTCAAGGCTGCTTCCCAGTGTGATTTCTTGGGTTGCTGCATGAATTGGCTAAGGACCTGAACAGGGAAGCAAATGTCTGGGCGTGTGATAGTAAGATAAATCAGCTTACCTACCAATTTTTGATAACCTGACATTTCTTCAAGCACATGATCATCAGTTGTTCTAGTCAATATGTCAAACTCAATAGTCGTGAGTCTTGTGTTTGCTTCAATTGGTGTCGAAGCTGGTTTTGCACCACTAAATCCCACATCTGAGATCAGTTCTAAAGCATACTTTCTCTGATTGAGAAGTATGCCCTGTTTTGACCTCAACACTTTAATTCGTAGGAAATACTTGAGTTCTCCAAGATCCTTGACTTTGAAATTGTTATGTAGAGTTTGTTTTGCTTCTTCAATGAGGTGCTTGCTGTTCCCAGTAATAAGAAGATCATCAACATAGATTTAAATGATCACTATATTGTCTCCTTTCCTTCTAGTGAATAATGAGTGATCATGGGGCTTTGACAGTATCCTGCTTCCACCAAAACTGAAGTGAGCTTGATATTCCATTGTCTCAATGCTTGTTTGAGACCATACAAACATTTCAAGAGCTTGCATACCCTATACTCCCCCTGCCTATGAAAGCCTTGTGGCAAATCCATATAGACTTCTTCATATAAATCCTCTTGAAGAAAAGCATTATTGATATCCATTTGGTATAAGCACCAGTTCTTTGAGGCTGCCACACTGATGACTGTTCTGACTGTGACCATTTTTGCAACGGGAGAGAAGATTTCATGATAGTCTAAACCCTCTCTTTGTGTGTATCCCTTTGCTACTAGTCGTGCCTTGTACTTGTCAATCTCACCATTTGCTTTGTATTTAATCTTATAGATCCACTTTGAACCTATAGTCTGCTTTCCATCAGGTAGTGGAACTAACTCCCAAGTTTTATTTCCTTCCAATGCATAAATCTGTTGCTGCATAGCTAAAATCCAATTGTGATCTCGAGAAGCTTCCTTCAATGACTTAGGCTCAGTTGATACAGAGAAAGATGCCAAGTAAGCTTGATAGTTGGGATGAGATGAGTGTAGTTGATATGGTTGGATATAGGATAGGAGTAGTAGACCTTTGATTTTCCAGTAGTAATGTAATCACTGAGCCAAATTGGTGGTCTAATTGTTCTGCTTGGCGTTCCATGATCAAGCCCACCTTCTTCATGTTGTTGGGCTACTTCAGGTGTTAATTCCATTGGTTGTAGCTCAACTTGATCTGATCCAGGAGGTGTAGGAGTTTCAAGGTCTTGCTGGTGATCCATCCCAGCATCTGTGTCCAATGCTGTTTCAGGAACTGGTGAAATGTCCACTATAGGAGCAACGTCTATTAATTCAGAAAGTGAGTCTACAGGTTCAAGTTGTGGTTCTGCACTATGTTGATTTTGATCATGAGCCTCTCTTGTAGGTAGCTGAATGACACCTGCATATGTAGTGTTTTTAAACAAGAAAAGGTCACTTAAATCTTCTGCAGTTTCAGTTTTAAAAGGAAATAGAGATTCTTTGAATTGAACATCCCTGCTAATGAACACCTGATGATCTTTAAGATCATACAACTTGTAACCTTTTTGTTTTTCTAAATAGCCCACAAAGACTATCTTCCTGGTCCTTGATGTGAACTTATCATCTCTAGGCAGCCTGCTAGCATAGTAGAGACATCCAAAGACTCTTAGATGAGATAGTTGTGGCAGCTTGCCATGCAACAGCTCAAACGGTGTTTTTCCTTGCAATACCTTAGATGGCAGTCGATTGATCAGATATACATCAGTCCTCACACAATCTCCCCAAAACTTTATAGATATTGAACTCTGAAATGCCAAAGCTCTAGCTACCTCTAGTATGTGTCTGTGCTTTCTCTCTAAAAGTTATACCATAAGAAGACAAAAGTTCATCACACTTTGAGTTAAAGAACTCACTACCATTATCTGATCTAAGGATCTTAATAGTTTTATCAAATTGATTCTTTATTAAGGCAAAAAAGTTCTTCAACACTACAATCACTTCGCATTTAGATTGGATCAGACATATCCAAGTATATCTACTGTAATCATCTACTATGGTAAAAAAATAATGTCTTTTATCATATGTAGGTCTTCTGTAAGGACCCCACACATCTAGATGCATCAATTGGAAAACACAGTTTGATCTACTGTCACTAACAGGAAACTTTAGTCTACTTTGCTTTGCCAAAGGGCAAATTTCACAACAGCTTAAAAATTTAACATCTAGTTTATTTTTGACATCTGCAATATGTTGCATTGTTCCAATAGAAGGATGTCCAAGTCTCCAATGCCATAGCTTTCCACAATCATCATCCTTATGCACTGTTGCTCCAATTGCAGGTTTTATTGTTTCTTGTAGTATGTACAAACCTTCCTTTTCTTTACCAATCCCCAGAAAGAGTCCCTAGAACACACAAAAATCAGGAAAGAACAAATCCACACAAACTAAGTTGTTTGGCTATCTTGGACATTGAAAGCAGATTAAACTTAAAATCTGGCACATGAACTACATTCTCAAGCTTGTAGCTTCCCAAAATCGCTGCATCTCCTATACTTGTGATTTCTGCTCTACCACCTGTAGGAACCTGTACTCTACTATTATTTTGATCTCTTAAAGTTCTAAAGGTGGTTAGCAACTCCTTGTATGGTGTAACGTGGTGAGATGCCCCTGTATCTATTATCCATTCACAAGTAAAGTTATTTGGATAGTAGTGAGGTCATACCTTCCATGTTACCTATTATGTTATCAGCATTATCACTAGATGTTGGCTTGTTCAGCATATCTAGTATCTGCTTGTATTGTTGTTCAGTGAAGAAGTGACCTTGTGCTTCTGATGACTTCATGCTTTCTCCTACTACAGTGGAATGGCAAAAGGTCTGAATCTACTAATTTGTGATCCCTTCTTTTTGCTCTTAAAATCCTGTGGGTAACCAACAATTTTGTAACAGTTTTCCTTCAAATGTCCCTTATAATCACAATGCTCACAGATTATACCAACTCCAGGTTTTTTAGGCTTAAAACCTTGGTAAGTTCTCCCTGTCAACATTGTCAATGGCTCTTTGTTAACATCTACCACTCCTAACAATCTTTGGCTCTCTTCCTGAGAAACAATTGCATAGGCTTTATTTACAGACACTATAGGCCTCCTTGCCAGTAGATTACTTCTTAAATTACTGTAGGATTCATTAAGTCCCATAAGGAACTGCAATAATCTCTGTGATCCCAAATGCACTACATAAGGCAGGGATTCTTCACAATCACAGGAAGGAAGTGGAGCTAAGACATCTAATTCATCCCAACAATCCTTCATTTTAGAGTAATAGGAAGTAACAGATTCAGTTCCTTGCCTTAAAGTGGCAATTTCAGTCCACAAATGAAATATTCTAGTCAAATTCGATCTATCAAATCTCTCTTCAAATTCACTCCATACCTTCTTAGCACTAGACGCATACATAATACTGGCCATCAATTCATCCGCAATAGTACTTCCTATCCATGTCAGAACAATAGCGTTGCACTTCTCCCATTGCTCTGCTAACTCTCCCTTGTACATGCTTTTAACACAGGTTCCATCCACAAAACCTAGTTTTCCTTTGCCTTAAAGAGCTAATTTTATCGCTCTACTCCACAGAGCGTAATTGTTTGGTCCTGTGAGCTTCAATTGTATTAGGATAAGTACAGGCGCATCTCTAGGTTGAAGATACAACGGATGGTTGTGATCTAGTGAAGTAACCTCATTTCCTGCCATTTTTGCTGGAAATCGAGCTTCACGATCCTCTGCAATCAGCTAGGAAATCACACAAATTATGCTTTTGTGTTCTTCTGTAGATCTCTATCCCTTTCAGTACATGTGTTGTCCTCAATTTACCTACTCTAATACCATGTTAAATTGAGCCATGCAATCTGAATTGTTATGCATTTCTTAGAGAGGAAGAAATCGAGTGAGAGAAGAAGAAATGAAACTGTTTCATTCAATCTGCAAATGGAGCTGATACACAACTTATATACACACTTCTCACAGCTCACACACGTGCACATCACATGACTGTTAACTAACTCTAAAACAGATTTGTAACTGCTAACTATGTCAGCTAATTACAGTTAGTGCTAATGTCCAATACTCTGCACTGCTCTACTTCTACTTCTCTCCATTTCATTAAGAATAATAGAAGTTCTACATGGGAGCAGCATCTACAGTTCATTTGTCATCATGCCAAAGGGAAGACAACAACAACAAAATTCCTCAAGATGATATATGCTGAATATACGCATGCCTTGTGGAAGGAAAGAAACCATCGAATATTACAAGAGACATCTAGAGATTACACTAGCTTGGCAAGGGAGATAGCCTGCATATGCAATTTTAGAGCTACTGGCACTGTAAAGAATTTAGTACAACAGTTATGTTTTTAGATATAGTCTATCGATAGCAATATGGCTTAGTGATTTATGATAGTATAATTTCCAGAAGAATTAGCTAGCTTGGAGTAGCTAAGCTATGCTTTGTAATATTTTTGTTTGGTGATTAATAATAAGTTTAATTACCAAAAAAATACTATTACACGTTTAATCAGTTAATTTACTATTTCTTTTCAAGTTACCTGCAACTACATTTACTATGAAAGTTGCATGTAGTTTGTTTTAATATAAAATTAAACCCCTCAAAGAATTATAATTACTCTATTCTCATATGACACTCGTCATGAAAACCAAAGGAATGAAAATGTTATTTCGTTGGGAGAATCTTGAATGATGAAGTAATCCATCGCATATTCAAATCCTTATATTTTACCCAATATGGAGGACAAGATCTTTCTAGTTGAACACGAATTAGAAATTTAGGAGTGATTTAACGAGGAACACATGTTTGATCAAAAAAGTGTTAAGCATTTTAGTTAAATTAATTAATAGAGAGATGGAGGATAAATCTTAGCCAAACATAATTAACTCTAGATCTAAACATATTGAGTACAAAAATCGAAGAGGACCAAACTTGTATAATATTTCTTAAGATGATTAACAGACATCAAATATAAATGATAAGCTTACATCTTTGACATGCTTGCACCACACTCGTAAGAGCACAGAAGGAAAAGAGGGAAAGTTGTTGATAACTAAGAGATCTATCTTTGTTGATTCGATAATAATGATTATACAAATTTGTAGCCGAATCCGGTCTGGGGTTTGTTGTTGGTGATCTCCTCTTGTTCTCGTCTTTGATACATTGCTCCTCTCCTTTCTGGAATCAGATCCCCTCCCTCTTGCCTTCTCCTTTCATATATATATATATATATATATATATATATATATATATCATCAACTCCCCTTTATCCAACGGTCTTTACCCAACGAATCCTCTCATGACTACACTCTTTCTTACTTGCCCGGGTAGTACAACATATGCGTTGTTGTGCAGGCCTTCTGACGGTTCGATCTCGTCAGTGGCCGAGGTGGTCGTCGTTGTTACACCTTATGGGTACAACTACGGGTTGGTCGATCCCTTATCGTTCCTTTTAAAGACAAACATCTTGTGGTCAGATTTTGACCCATACAGTTAGTCCCTCCACCCGTCGGGGTTGCCTCTTGGCAAATTCGATGGACAGATTATGTTGATTCAAAAGTTAGGAGAAATCTGAACATTATGTGCGAAACGAGATCCTTAAGGTGAGGTGGCGACATGACGCTTCAGGAGTCTCATTGGACCGTTACGTTAGTTCATAGTTGAACCTTTACATCAAGTTATGATATCATAAATGCCCATTATGCATCATTATGGTGCACGTTTCCCAGGCATCGTGTCATTTCCCATGCCCTTTCAGTTTTTCGATTGGCGGCTCTTGGGTTTCCCACTCAGGACATTTTGCATTCCTATAAATAAGGGGAATCCTTCATTTGAGTGTTATGATTTTCAATTTTCCTGAGAGAATTTTACAAACTCCTACATTCTTCAGTCTTTCATTCTTCTGCTTTCGTTAGAATTCGACATGGTCATTATTCCTTTTCTTCCATTGTTCTTGTTTATTTCGATCAAGATAGACAAATGGATGGTACTTTTTCTCAGACTGATATATTTGTTGAAGCTCCGATGCCGGAAAATGACGTGCCTCTTCTTGAAGAGGGAATGGAGGTGGTGGAAGATGAGGGGTTTCTGACAGTGGATGAGTTAGTTCCATGCTCGGGGAAGATGAGGACTGATTTTAACAGCACTGCCGGAAACGAACTGGATCCTATCCCTTCCACTATGGATGAAGTGGCGATTATGATGCTCAAGGCCAAGTGGGGAATCCCTGATCAAATCGAAATGTTACTGGCGGGGGGGGGGGGGAGGACATTGTACATTTGTACCACCCGGGGTACTACGCATTTTATGCGTACCCCTTTGTTATCGGGTACACGCTTCCTCTCTCCTCTATGTTGGTAGACTTCTACCGCTTCTAGGAAGTGTGTCTGGCTCAACTATCTTCGTACGCGTAGAAACTCTTCCTCATGCTACGCGAAGCTTGCCGGATGAGGAATTTTCCTGAGGCACATGCTTCACATCTTTGCCCCTCATTTTCTTCGGGGTACAATGATCCATATGCGCCATCGAGGAGCCAAGAGTTTGATGGTGAAGATAGATGATAAGGCTAACCTCTGCTTTTGGGAAAGTTACTTCTATGTGCGGACAGAGCACCTGGTGGCGGACTCGGCAGGATTTCCAGAGACGTGGAACTTCGCTCGTAAGTTCTCCTTTATTTATTTTGTGATTCCTCGGAAGGCGGTCGTCAATCGTTCTCCTTTAGGTGATATTGCTAAGGACTTGTTTTTGTTTTTGCAGCCAAGAGACTACCTCCCCTGCTAGTTGACTATATCCGCGAGTGGGTGAGCGCAATTCTTCCCCACACAATGGGGATTTGTGAGTGGGCGTCCTTCCATGAGAAGTATGGGCGTAAGCCTCTTATTGGTGAGTCAGCCCGCTGCAGTTTTTCTTTAATTCTTAACCTCATGGTTTAACCTTGTCGTTATATGATCGTCTTTCTTTGTTGACAGGGAGAGTGCGAAGGACGAGGGCTCCTCCGTTCATATTCCATCAACTGGCACCCTCTGCCCGGCCTGCGCCGAGAGCCGATGTCCGGCCTGTGCCAAAAGCTACTGCCCAATCTGCACCTACGATCGGAGCCGTGTGTGTGGAAGCTACTTCTCAACCAGAGACTCTGGTTCCTGCTGTCTACTTAACAAGCAAATCTTTCCACGCTGGCAGTGGAGAGGCCTCATTTAAGAGAGGACGGGTGGTGTTGGAAGTGGCTCCTCAAGTCAAAACATCTTCAAGGGGGAAACCTTGCCTTGGCGGTGCCCGAAACCGGCAATGGTGCCAACCCGGCCGCAGAGGCTACGCCTGCTGTGAGCGGTCAACAGGATGATATGGCTGAGAGACGGAGTCCCGAGGCTGCCGTTGCTATCTTGGGAGGCCCTTCGACATCTCAACCGAACCACACTTCTTCTTCGGCCGAAGAGAGGGGAAAAGGCGTCATGGTTGATGATTACGAGTCTGAATCCGACATTGATCCTGATGACATTAGGATGTTCGAGGAGTGCTTTACCCGAACTGTAGTAAGAGCGGGAGGTCCTTCCCGAATACTCAAAATTTCTTCGGATCTCAACCTTCTGCGAGACATAGTGGATTTTGTGCCACAATTTGACCTTCTATGCTCTGCCACAGAAAGCGGAGCTCTTCAGGATATTAACGATGCTGAATTGTCACGTAGTGTGGATGCAATATGCCTAAGGGTAAGTTCCTCTTCTTTGTTTTTTTTTGACATTGGTCTTTATCGACTCTTTTCCTCCTTTTGTTTTTAGTCTTACATGCTGGAGATCTAGAGTGCTCTTAGGGCCGAGACTTGGGCCAAGATTTTTCTGAAGATGCTTGAAAAGTATTGGCGGTATCGCAAAATATGCCATGAGATGCACGAGCGGCTCAGGGCGGGTACTGGTACCCAATCCATCGGGGAGGAGTTGGAGAAAAGAGATCACTAATGCAGTCCATCCGCAGATGCAGTGAGCTCGAGGAGCTGCTCCGTGCCAAAGACGAATAGCTTCAGTTGGGAAACGGGGTCGCTGCGGAGTGCGAGCATCTTCAGGTGAAGGTGCTGTAGTTGCAAGTCGAACTTGAGTAGAATGCCACTAGAGTCGAAGATTTAAGTGCAAAATAGATGGGGAAGTTGGCCGAGCTGGAGAGGGAAATGGCCGAGATGGAAAATGCCAGGAACGCTCGGACGTCGGCTTTGGCGAGAACGGATAGAGAACATTATCCGCGTCCTCTAATCTGAGTAGGAATCTGAGAGGGTAATAACCATGCTGAGGGAGGCACGGCTCGAGGAGCATATTAGTGAAATTGACCAGAAGGCTTCGAGCCTAGGAGATCGGGTCGTGGCACTCGAGGTCGAGAAGGCGCAATTGTTGGTTTAGGTTGAATCTGCCTCTTTCGCTGTTCCTTACCACTTGTATGAGCTGTGGGTCCATGACGAGGCCCAACGAGATATATATAAGGGTTTATGGGAGGCGGGCAGTATTTCTGAGGTTGCCTTTGAAGAAGTTTGGGCAAAGGCACGCGAGGCTCGTGCCAATTGAAGCTACGACCTTGTGACACCGGAGGTTGGCGAGGATTCTAATGTTGAGGATGGGTTTCCTGAAGATAATGATTGGGAGAACGGCGGTGATGACGCCGAGTGAAAAGATGTTGCAGCTTTCATAGTTTTGTTTTTTTGTTTGTTTTGTTGTTTCTTCTTTTTTTTGGGGGCCTGTTTCAGTATTTTGTAAGGTGCGGCTGTTGCGCACGTGTATTTAAATAAAACAGTTGCTTCGCCTTTGTTTGCGTACCATTTGATTTTCTTTTTCTATCCCTCCCGTTTGCTATATTTCTCTTTTTGGCGTAGACCTTCGAATTTCTTTGTGAGGAGTCCCTGATCTTTTTAATTAGGAAGCCGACCTTGCGTTGATTGGGTAGGATCCCATTGTATGAGTCCGAATTAAGTCATTTTGGATTTGCCAATTCAGGCGAGATTGACTTATGGATCGTCAATTCGGGTAGAATCAGTTTTAATTTAAATGAGGTCGACTTGAGATTCGCCATCTTTGGCGAGGTCAAGCTCTGAATTATATTTGGACGAGTTCGAACTTGGAGTCGCCGTTTTGGGCAAAGTCAATTTCTAACTTAATTTGAACGAGTCCGAACTTAGAATCGTCGTTTTGGACGAAGTCAATTTTTGACTTAACTTTGAACGAGTTTGAACTTTTCTTTTATTTGATGGCTGTATGGTGTTATTTCGAGCAAGGTTCGAATTATAATCCGTTATAATTCGAGAGAAGTCAAATTTTTGTTTTGGTGATAGCCGTTGGCCGTAGGGGTGTTATTTCGAGCAAGGTTAAAATAGTAACCCGTTGTAATTCGAGCAAGGTCGAATTTTTATTTTGGCGATGGTCGTTGGCCTTAGGGGTGTTATTTCGAGCAAGGTCAGAATTATAACCCGTTATAATTCGAGCGAGGTCGAAATTCTCTTTTGGCGATGCCGTTGGTCATAGGGGTGTTATTTCAAGCAAGGTCAAAATAGTAACCCATTATAAATCGAGCGAGGTCGAAATTCTCTTTTGACGATGGCCGTTGGCTGTAGGGGTGTTATTTCGAGAAAAGTCAAAATAGTAACCCGTTGTAATTTGAGCGAGGTCGAAATTCTCTTTTGGCGATGGTCATTGGCCATAGGGGTATTATTTCGAGCAAGGTCAAAATAGTAACCCGTTGTAATTCGAGCAAGGTCGAAATTCTCTTTTGGTGATGGCCGTTGGCCATAGGGGTGTTATTTCGGGCAAGGTCGAAATAGTAAACCATTGTAATTCGAGCGAGGCTGAAATTATCTTTTGGCAATGGCCGTTGGCCGTAGGGGTGTTATTTCGAGCAAGGTCGAAATAGTAACCCGTTGTAATTTGAGCAAGGTCAAAATTCTCTTTTGGCGATGGTCGTTGGCTGTAGGGGTGTTATTTCGAGCAAGGTCGAAATAGTAACCCGTTGTATCATTATTATTATATTTTTTTTGGAGAACATTACACATCGCCGTACTGTTTATGTGTGCGTCGGGGTGAGTTCCGGTGTGCTCGACTTTGTTTTTACTGGAGAATACTGGGCGTTCCCTAGGTGAGTCCCAATTTGCTTAATTTTGCTTTCATTAGAGAATACTGTGCGTTTCCTGGTGAGTCCCCGTTTGCTTAATTTTGATTTCATTGGAGAATGTTGTACGTTTCCAGGGTGAGTCTCAGTTTGCTTAATTTTGCTTTCATTGGAGAACGTACATGAGAATGTTGTACGTTTCCTAGGTAAGTCCCAGTTTGCTTAATTTTGCTTTTATTGGAGAATGTTGTACGTTTCCTAGGTGAGTCCCAGTTTTCTTAATTTTGATTCGTTGGAGAATGCTATATGTTTCGTGTTTTGAACCAACAAGAGAGCTTGGTAAGTTAAACTCAAATGAAATCGCCTGTTACCTTGGCCTGACAAGTCGGCAAAAGGAGGAGCGGCGCTGTGGAGTTGCTCGCTTTGCCTCGCACTTGAATGATGGTTTTAGATTTCTCAGCCATGTCCGGCTTCGTCGTTAACCGCATCTAGGCTTCTCGTGGGTTGGACTCATCTTGCTCGCTGAGGTGTTAAAACCGAGTCCCGGTTCGACCTGGTCCGATTTGCACAAACAACAAGGGAAACATGTCACACTTCGTTCATAAATCATCCAATGTGTGTGGGGATGTGAAAATAGGGTAGGATGTCCCCGCTCTTTCAAAGGACCACACAGTAGGCTATCGTTCCTTCCAAAGGGCTGAGAATACGGGTCAGTATATAAGGTAGATACGTCAAATGGGGCTGTGGTCATGCCAGACAACCGTGATTCTATTTTAAACGTGCATATGGCGTGCAAAACCTATCATTACAGGTAAGACATGGGTTTTGCATAGACATCGTTTATAACTTCTATTTTATGTAGAGACCTGATGTAGATTGGTACGGTCATCTTGAAGGCTTATCTATCATTCTTTCGAGTTGGTATTTGTGCTGAGATGGTGAGGCCATGAAAGTCTAGTAGTGATGTTTGGCTGGCTCTAGATCTAAAGAAAACTAAAAAAATTTGCTAAGAAATCCCCACAGACGGCGCCAAATTGTTTGACCAAAAAGTGTTAAGCCTTTTAGTTAAACTAATTAATAGAGAGATGGAGGTTAAACCTTAGCCAAACATAATTAACTCTAGATCCAAACATATTGAGTACAAAAATCGAAGAGGACCAAGCTTGTATAATATTTTTTAAGATGATTAACAGACATCAAATGTAAATGATAAGCTTACATCTTTGACATGCTTGCACCACACTCGTAAGAGCACAGAAGGAAAAGAGGGAAAGTTGTTGATAACTAAGAGAACTATCTTGGTTGATTTGATAATAATGATTATAAAAAATTGTAGCCCAATCCAGTCTGAGGTTTGTTGTTGGTGAACTCCTCTTGTTCTCATCTTTGATACATTGCTCCTCTCCTTTCTGGAATTGGATCCCCCCTCTTGCCTTCTCCTTATATATATATATATATATATAACCTTCCCCTTTATCCAACTGTCTTTACCCAACAGACCCTTTCATGACTACACTCTTTCTTACTTGCCCGAGTAGTGCGACATATGCATTGTCGTTCAAGCCTTCTATAACGACCCGACCGGTCATTTTGAGATTTTTCACTTTGCTCGCCAGTTATCGGGTATACTAGCCCCGTGTGATGTATTATGACTTATGTAAATCGTCGGTTTTGGTTTTTAGGGTAATCGGAATGAATTTAGAAGAACAGTTCTCAGTTGAAGCTTAAAATTTGGAAGGTTTGACTAAGATTTGACTTGTTAGTAGATGACCTCGGATTGGAAATTTTATGATTTGGTTAGCCGTGTTAGGTGATTTGGGACTTAGGAGCGCAGTCAGAATGTGTTTTGGAGGTCCGCGGAAGGTTTAGGCTTGAATTGGCGAAATTGAGATTTTGGCATTTTTCGATTGATAGGTGAGATTTTGATATAAGGGTCGGAATGGAATTCTAGAAGTTGGATTAGGTCCGTTGTGTCATATGTGACGTGTATGCAAAATTTTAGGTTATTCAGACGAAATTTGGTAGACTTTTTGATCGAAAGCAGAATTTGGAAGTTCTTGAAATTTTTAGGCTTGAATCCGATGCAAATTTGGTGTTTTAATCTTGTTTTGAGTGTTCTGAAGGTTGGAACAAGTTTGAGTGATGTTATGGGATATTTTGGTATGTTTGGTTGAGGTCCTGAGGGCCTCAGGCGAGTTTCGGGTGGTTAAACAGATCAAATTCTTGTTTAGAAAGTTGCAGATTTCTTCAGTTCAATGTTGCAGGTTTTTGACCTTCACGAATGGATGTCCTGCATTCGCAAAGGGTTAAGATGTGAGGCAGTGGAGTTGGCCTTTGTGTTCGTGAAAGGCTAAGGTCTGTGGTCATCGCGTTCGCGAGGGTTTTGCCGCGTTTGCGTAGAGGAAGTGGAATAGCTGGGATCCCAAGGCATTTGTTCTACGCGTTCGCATATTAGAGGTCGCGTTTGCAAAGAGTCGGGTCAGCTTGCTTCGCGTTCGCGAGGGTTTTGCCGCGTTTTCATAGAGGAAGTGGAATAGCTGGGATCCCAAGGCATTTGTTCTACGCGTTCGCATAGTAGAGGTCGCGTTTGCAAAGAGTAGGGTCAGCTTGCTTCGCGTTTGCGAGTGGGTTCTCGCGTTCGCACAAAAGGAATTCCAATCAGTGAAGCTGTGTGGTTCGCGAACGCGAGGAATACCGCATTCGGGATGAAGAAATATCTGGGTAGACAGATTATATTTTAAAAACGAGGGTTTAAGTCCAATATCACAAAAATCATTGGAGAGCTCGGGAGAAGATGAAATTTGAGGAGATTTTCAGTGGAGCTATTGGGGTAAGTATTCTTCACTCATATTTGGTTTAATTCCATGATTTAGTCTTGAATTTCATCATTTAATTTGATAAATTTGAGTGAAAATTGGGGAAAAATAGAAGAAAACTTTGAGAAGTCTTTTGGGATTTGAATGGGCAATTGAGGTCAGATTTTGATGAATTTGTTATGGGTAGACTCGTGAGTGGATGAGGATTCTATTGATGTGATTTTTATCGGATTATGAGACATGGGCCCGGGGGCCGGGTTTGAGAAATTTCGGGATTTTTGATGCAAATTGAATATTTTCGAGTGGGCTTTATTCCCTTAGCATATTTTAATGGTTATGTACTGTTTTGGTTAGATTTGGAGCATCCGGAGGTTGATTCGAGAGGGCAAAGCATCGCGGGCTAAAGTTTGGACCGGATCAAGGTGAGTAATGATTGTAAATGTTGTCCTGAGGGTATGAAACTACGGATTTCACATCGTTGTGCTATATTGAGGTGATGCACACGCTAGATGACGAGCGTGGGGTAATGCACCATTGGGTATTGTGACTTAGTCCATCCCAAATGACTGTTTTACCGCGTATTTGATTGAAAACTATTTGCTATTATCATGTTTTGGGATGAATGCCATATTTGGGCCTCGTACCAACTATTTGGACCCTTAGGGAATTTTTACTGCTATTTCCTCACTATTTTGACTTTATACTTGTACTCAGTCATGCTATATTCTACTATTTTTCATAACTGCCATGTTAACTCTGTTTTAACACATTAAATGATATTCTAAATGATAATTTGAGCTGAGCATCATGTTTTACTGTTGCCCGAGTGGCTTGTGAGATTCTGACTGAGTAGGGCCAAGGGCCTGTGTTGTGAGGATACTTTGGGTAGGGCTGCATGCCGTAGCAGTGATACACTAATTATGATTATGAGGCCGAGAGCCTGAGATTGTATGCCACGAGGTGGCTTGTTGATGTGAGGCCGAGAGCCTATTGATTATACCAAGAGATGACTTGATATTGCTCTTGGGCTGTAAGGGGTCCCTCCCGGAGTCTGTACACCTCCAGTGAGCGCGAGTACCCATTGTGATATGAGATATAGCCCGAAGGGCTAATGTTGTTCCATGTTATTGCCCGAGGGGCGGTTCTTGATTTATGTTATGCCCGAGGGGCTGATTACGAGTGGTTGTGAGGTAGTCCGAGGGGCTGGTTCTGTTGGTATTATGCCCGAGGGGCGGTTTATGGTACATGTTTTGCCGAGGGGCTGTTTATGTTTCTATTATGTTTACTCACTGTTTTATCACTCATTTGAAACTGTTGAAAATTATTTTTAAAAGGTTTTCACCGAAACTGAGCATGATTTACAAAGTAAATGATTTTCGTACTGTGTTGGAAATATCCTGTATTTGTTGTAGCGTATTGACGTGATTTACGTGCTTTCTTACTGATCAATTTTCATTTATCTTTCAATGAGTCGGAGTACTCATATTACTCCCTGCACCTTGTGTGCAGATTCAGGTATTTCTGAACCCGGTAGCGGGTGTTGGTTGCTCAGAGGCAGAGTCATCGGAGTTTAGCAAGGTAGTTGCCCGACGTTCGCAGCACTGCTTTTCTCCCTCTTGATTCCATTAGATTGTATTTAGTACATTTTTCAGACTTTCCGTTGTATTTAGACCTTAGTAGATGCTCGTGAGTTGTGACACCCCGATGTCGGGCTGTATCTATTTCCGCACTTGGTCTATTTCACTAAATTTTGGGATTTATTTCTTATCAATGACTTAAATTGACTTATTAAAATTGTTAAAAATGAATTTGGGAATTGTGTCGGCTAGCCTTGTCTTCACGAGAGATGCCATCACGATCGGGTCCGGTTTGGGGTCGTGACACCTTCTGACGGCTCGATCTCGACAGTGCTCGAGGTGGACGCCGCTATTACACCTCGTGGGTACAACTACGGCTTGGTTGACCCCTTATCGTTCCTTTTAAAGACAACCATTTTGTGGTTAAATTTTGACCCATACAAGACAACCCCACTCATAGATACAATATTGTTAACAATGTATAATAAGACAGTGGAATTATGCGATTTTACCTAACTATATCTAACCCCTAATTTTGTTTATTTTTTTTTGGGGGGGGGGGGGGGCTGCGGGGTGCACGGACAAGATTAGCTAATTTTGTTGTTGTAAAAGTTTATTTGAAATACTAATGTTTAGTAATAACAACAATTTGAATAATAATAAAAAGTTGTTACTTGTAGAATACGAGAAGTTCCAAGTGCCTCTAAAAACCTGGAAAAGACAGCATCTGAAATCTCGTAATAATACAAATTAAAAAAGAAAAAAGAAAAAAGAAAAAAGAAGAAGAGGTGTTTACCTAAACAATCGGTCAGACTTATTATTTATTACTATTAGAACAAGATTATACATATATTCTATGAAATTATATACAAAATTATACATGAACTATACATTATTTAGATTAATTCTTCTTAATTATTTTAGCTGTTAAGTAGATGAATTCTAAACTAAACTCCAAATTAGAATAAAAGGGAAAGTGATTATAGCCATGACGTCTTTTAACTTTAGATCTCAATTCAGACCTTGATCTGTTAATGTTTTAAAGATAAAACACATAATTAATTGAAAAACTACCTAAAAAGTATTATTTTAGATTTTTATAACTAAAAACTACACAATATGTGATTAAAGAAAAAATTGTTTTACAGTGGCAAATAGTAATGCTATCATAACAATGGATTTAAAAATACATTAATCGTAAAATGTAATAATCATTAGTATAGTTTAACCGCCAGATTATATGTTTTATTTCCTATGTAACTAAATTTACTTATTATGAGTTATTACTTGAATATTGAATATGTGGACCTTTAAAAGTAGAACCGAAGGAATATACTGTATAAATTTTTACTCTAATCACCTGGTGACCAAAGCAAATACCAAGAACTTTCTGCAAATTTCTTCCCTTCCATTAACATCTGGATTACAAATTATATTAATTTATTTTTGATTAAATATTAAATGATAATAAATATAAGTATCACTAGTTAATTATGTTAAAATTGACTTATTTGATTAACAAATTGTTAATTTAGTTGCCGTTCATTTTCATCCGTTATACCTGAACCAAATTCCTAAAAATAGCATATTATTTGTGTGATTAATTATTTTTGATCACAAATTGACAACAAATTTAAAATTACTAAATAAAAAAGTAAATACTTACCCACACCGGGTGTTTACACCAAACTATATTAATTCACTACGGTTAATTAATTTAATTAGATGAGAATGCATGTAATTTACCATGGTTATGTGATTGAAGTCCACATGCAAGACACATAATCATATATTTATTGGTTTGGTGTAAACACTCGGTAAGGGTAGGTTTTTACCAATAAAAAATTATTTTAAATTATAACTTACATATTTAAATAGGAGTAATCTCTGAGGTCTAAAGCAAGGACTTTAGTTTCCTTCAGGTTGAGCCACGCCGATATCACCTATTGAGACGGATGATATGTACTTAATTATTAATTAGGGAGAAATTTAATTTTGACAGTGGGAAAACAATCTCTCTTCATCTTTTCAATATGAACGACAATCCCCTTGAACAATATTTTTCATTGAGCTTTAGATTTTACAACAAGAAAAAGTTCTCATAATATCTAAAGGAGTAAACATATATCCTATTCTTGTAACATATAATGTTTGCACCAAAAAAAACATAAAAATTGTTACTGGCACTCTTTGATTTGCACCCTATGATGGTTTGATGTAAACTAAGGATAGAGAATTTGGTTCTCTATCAGTTTCTACAGAACACACACACATAGAGGTGAAAAACTCTCAGCTCAGGGAATTAAAAACCATGACCTACACTCGTAGGATTTCAACTACACTAACCGAGCAACTTTAGATTACAACCTATTTTAACTTAAGAATTAAAATTTTAATCTCTCACCTACTTGCAATAACTATATTACAAGCCTCTTTGTTATAACTCTATTACAAAGCTCACCACTTTGACTAACTCTAATCAAACACAAACACAAACACAAGGTTTATGGTTTACAAAGATATCCTACGAGATGCTTCTAACTAAGCTGAGTAGGAATTACAAGTGAATAACATTAATAAAGATACAACAATACTAAGGACACTCGACGTACTCAATGTTGGGATCTGGTCCTTTGTTCTGTTACTTCTTTGTTCTTCAAGCCTTGGAGTAAATGAATGCGACCGCACATTTTAGAGTAAATTATGTTTTAGGGTTTTCAAGTGTGTGTAATACCTTGCCACATGTTGATAATATATAAGTGAGGTCACTAGGATGATGCAAGCAAGTATCCGGTACACAACATGCTTCAAAAGAAACAGTTGCACTGTTGCGTCAGCAGTGCAACAACTTTAACAAATGTAAAGAGTTGACTTGTACTGTGACCGGAGGAATTGATAGCCATATGTTCCCTCTGCTTTTCCCTTAACTAAAATCATTGGAACTTGTACCAGACATGTGACTTGTTATTCTGAGCACTGGGAGGCTTTGCATTAGGTTCTCTATCTGGTTCTCATATGAAGTTTGTTAGATCATCAAAACACAATGACACATGACTTATCAATTTTTCTCTTTTTGATGATGGCAAATTAGAATTGAAGTCCCTCCTGAGAACTAGATCTCCATATGATTCCCTCTGCAGATTAGCCATATTCCCCCTGAGAACCTGTTTCTCCCCTTTAATTTTTTCCCCCCTTCTGGCATCATAAAAAGAATTTTTTTCAAGTAAACACACAAAGAAGTACAGAAAAGTTAACTCATGCCACTTGCGTGCACACAACATAGCTAAAAATAAAACACAAGAGTATAACATGGATAGAGAAGGACTGAGATGCTCATTAATTTAAAAGAGAAGAAAACATACGCAGTAGTAGTACTACTGTTACAAAATATCCACAAAATAAACAAACTAATGTACCACAGTCATAGGGACAAAATATCAAAACAGGACACTGGACTAAGACAAGCACGGATAAACTGGACAAGGACTTTGAGAAGAACATCCACTCGAGCATTTGTAGACCACTGCTTATTGATCAGCTGCTCTTTCAGGTTCTCAACCTATTTCCTCAGGTCTACATTTTCAGCAGTCAAACGAGCAACCTCTGCACTGCTAGAACCAGGTTCCTCTCTGGCTTGATTGAGCTGTCCCTCAAGAATGGCAATACCTAGCCTTCAGCCTCCTTATTTCTTCATTAGTAGCAGTCTGAGCATCAATCAGTTGAGAAATCGTAGAATTATTGCAAAATCCTCTCTTCTTGTCAATACACTCGCATTCCTCCAAGGTAGTCATTGAAACTGTTTGCTTAGAAGTTCCCACAGCTTCTCTCCCTAAGGGGATTTTGAAATATTCAAAAATTTTGGTAAGTAGGAACCCATATTCCATGGTTCCTATCCTTGAAGTCTGCCACCTTTTTAATGTGTTCAATCATGATTCCAGACAAGTTGATAGTAGTGTATCTATCCAACGCCTCCAGGAGAACCAAGTCCGTTATTGATGCAATGGAACGTCTTTCAACTCGAGGAAGCAGTACCTTGTTTACCATCTCAAACATGAGTTGGTTTTCTGGAAGCAGGGCCTTCTGTTCCCCTCGGTGAACAACATGAGGCTTTAGAATAACCTTCCTAAGATCGGAGGAACAGATCCCTTCAACACACGAGAGCCCCTTAGTAGGTACATCAAGGAAACTCCCCAATACAGCTTCATCCATCAAAAATCCATTCCATTAACCTTCAGGTAGTTATTGTCATCCTCCATAGTGAATAGATTAAAGTAGAAATTGCGAACTTCCTCTTCATAGACTTTTGGATTCTGAATAATAAAGGGATGAGTCCACTTCTAAAAATCGCAGATTTTAACTAGCTGTCTCATACCTGACATGTCAAGAATGGCATCATCAAACACTCTGCCCCACATCACTTTTTGCTTCTTCAACTTTTATATTCTGTCAACTTCAAATACTTCCACTCTGGTTCTTTTTGAAGAACCAGGTTCCTCACTGTCACTTGCCTTTCTCTTGTGAAATTTTTTATTTTCAACATCTTTCTCCTTCCTACCAAACTTGGGTTTCTCACCACGCTCCTTCTTCTCAACACTCTTCTCTCCATCAATTTCAACACCCTTCACGGATGACACTTTCTTGAACTTTACAAACACATACTTCTTAGGGGATTTACGAACAAGGGAAGCCGGTTACTCATTCACCTCTTTATCCTTAACATCCACAACATTGGCCGGAGGTAGATCCTCCTCATTCACTAATTTTCCCGATTTCACCAATCTTCTTCTCTTCTTTTTCTCATTATTCTTTTTCAAAGCATTTTCAAGGTCTTCTTTATTCTGTTGTCTAGTAGTGAAAATTTTATGAACAGGCTCTTTAGAGGTTATCCTACCACTTCTAGTAGCGATAAACGGGGCTACTGGAACATCATCATAATTTTCCTCACTTCCATCATAATTGTTTTCAGATAGAGGTTTCATCTTAGGAATCACAAAATCTAATGGGACTACAACAAGATGAGGGCAAGGAAAAGGGTCAGTACTATCCAGGGGCTTTCTAGTGGAGCATGGAGTTTCATCCCAAGTAGGAGAAAAATGATCCTCTTGGGCAGAGGGAGCAGGTCCCTCTATTGGCTCCCCTGTAGTACTAACTGGTACCATGTCACCTTGAGTTACCAGGTCTCTATTTCTATCCCCATCCTCTCTTTCTTCCCCCTGAGCCCCAACACTCAGACTCATACTCCCCAACCAGACTCCCTTCAGCAGCAATAAGCAACAAATTTTCTGTGGCTTCTTTTTCACTCAAATCTTCCAACAAAGTAGAATCAGTAGAAGCTAGAGAGGCATTACCTGATGGTTATAGGTTGTTTAGATCAAAAGTTGGAGCATAAAGGGTGTTAGATGCATTAGATGCTTCACCAAAAGTGGTAATATCCTCTTTTTCTAGAGTTGCTTCCTCAACCCGCTGGCTCAAGACCATTGTTCCTTCATCCCCTTCCACCAGTCCTTCTTCTTCTATTTATTTCGGTGTAGCAAAGGGAGAGGTTAAAGAGACAAACTTCATGGGTGTTTGTTTTTTTCGGTATGATGGGAACCAAAACTCGATGGAGTTGGGGAAGTGACAGTAGGTTGTGGTTGGTTGGCGATGGGGGTTTCAATGGGTGAAAGTTGAGGCTTCAATTTAGACTGATGTGCTTTGTGAGACGAAGACATAGTAGGGATGGCAGTTGTGGCTTTAGGAGACTCTGATTTTTGAGAAGACACGGCAAATGTTTTGAGAGTAAAGACACGAAAAGAGGGTTTTGGGAGAGAAGAGGAAAGCTTGATGGCTTTGATGTAGATAGTTATGAGAGAGACATGTCTTTTGGGGTTATTTAGAGGGAATGAGGGACCTATTACAGTTGGACGCGATGGACTAGGTAGTCGGTTCAGTTTGTAACGGGTGAGACATTTGGGCTTAAATGGTATGGGAAAAAGGCGGACACATTTAATGACGTGGCACATTTAGCAGTTCAAAATGTGTATGATTGTAAGAGTAACTACTAACCTGAGTCAAGGGAAATAGATTCCATGACTGATTTTTTAAATATGAGCATAATCCTGCTACCAAATTGCAATGACATTAGCTACTTGTTTGCAAATCAATTGCCATGCATGTTTACTTATAACGATATAGAATTGAATTTGAAGTTGCCAGAAAACACTTTTTAGTAGTTTACCTTACCATTCCTTCATAGCGAGTCATCGAGGGACCAGGTTCTCAACTCAATTTGATTAGTCCCAGCTCCAGTCGATTCTTTTTGAAATGCTCTCTGCTCAATGCTTTTGTGAAGATATTAGTTATCTAGTCCTCTGCTTTGCAAAACTTCATACAGATGAGACCTTTTCAACATTGCCCCAGAGGAAATGATGTCGCACATTAATGTGATTTGTCATCTTATACTGAATTGGGTTCTTTTCCATGTTGAGGGCACTTGTGTTGTCACACAGAAGTGGCACATAATCAGAAAACACACCAAAATTTTCTAATTGTTGCTTGATCTACAGTAGTTGAGAACAACATGAGTTAGTGGCTACATATTCATCTTCTGCAGTGGAGAGGGCTACAGAGTTTTGTTTCTTTGTACCCCCATTAAATTAGGCATGATCCCAAAAAATATGCCATACCAAATGTGCTCTTCCTATCCACTAGATAACCAGTATAATCAGCATCAACATACCCAATTACGTCGAAATTTTCTTCTAAAAGATGATAGAAGACCAGGTCATGCGTTCCTTTGAGATATCTCAGGATTCTCTTAGCAACTTTCAGATGAGATTTTTTTGGACGTGATTGGAATCTAGTATATAGCCCCACACTAAACACAATGTCAGTTCTACTGGTTGTTAGATATAAGAGTGAACCAATGATGTCCCGATACATGGTTTCATTCATAGGGAAACCAGGTTTGTCTATATCTAGACGAGTGGCTGTGGCAATAAGAGTATCAATGGTCTTTGAAATTTCCATCTCAAACATCTTTAGAATCCTCTTAATGTAATTTTGCTAACTTATCATCGTTCCCTTAGAGGTTTCATCTTAGGAACATCATCATAATTTTCCTCACTTCCATCATAATCGTTTTCAGATAGAGGTTTCATCTTAGGAATCACAAAATCTAATGGGACTACAACAAGATCAGGGCAAGGAAGAGGGTCTGTACTATCCAGGGGCTTTCTAGTGGAACATGGAGTTTCATCCCAAGTAGGAGAAAAATGATCCTCTTGGGCAGAGGGAGCAGGTCCCTCTATTGGCTCCCCTGTAGTACTAACTGGTACCATGTCACCTTGAGTTACCAGGTCTCTATTTCTATCCCCATCCCCTATTTCTTCCCCCTGAGCCCCAACACTCTGACACATACTCTCCAACCAGACTCCCTTCAGCAACAATAAGCAACAAATTTTCCGTGGCTTCTTTTTCACTCAAATCTTCCAACAAAGTAGAGTCAGTAGAAGCTAGAGAGGCATTACCTGATGGTGATAGGTTGTTTAGATCAAAAGTTGGAGCATAAAGGGTGTTAGATGCATCAGATGCTTCACCAAAAGTGGTAATATCCTCTTTTTCTATAGTTGCTTCCTCAACCCGCTGGCTCAAGACCTTTGTTCCTTCATCCCCTTCCACCAGTCCTTCTTCTTCTATTTATTTCGGTGTAGCAAAGGGAGAGGTTAAAGAGACAAACTTCTTGGGTGTTTGTTTTTTTCGGTATGATGGGAACCAGAACTCGATGGAGTTGGGGAAGAGACAGTGGGTGGTGGTTGGTTGACGATGGGGGTTTCAATGGGTGAAAGTTGAGGCTTCACTTTGGACTGATGTGCTTTGTGAGACGAAGACATAGTAGGGATGGCAGTTGTGGCTTTAGGAGACTCTGATTTTTGAGAAGACACGGCAAATGTTTTGAGAGTAAAGACACGAAAAAGAGGGTTTTGGGAGAGAAGAGGAAATCTTGATGGCTTTGATGTAGATAGTTATGAGAGAAACATGTCTTTTGGGGTTATTTAGAGGGAATGAGGGACCTATTACAGTTGGACACGATGGACTAGGTAGTCGGTTCAGTTTGTAACGGGTGAGACATTTGGGCTTAAATGGTATGGGAAAAAGGCGGACACATTTAATGACGTGGCACATTTAGCAGTTCAAAATGTGTATGATTGTAAGAGTAACTACTAACCTGAGTCAAGGGAAATAGATTCCATGACTGATTTTTTAAATATGAGCATAATCCTGCTACCAAATTGCAATGACATTAGCTACTTGTTTGCAAATCAATTGCCATGCATGTTTACTTATAATGATATAGAATTGAATTTGAAGTTGCCAGAAAACACTTTTTAGTAGTTTACCTTACCATTCCTTCATAGCGAGTCATCGAGGGACCAGGTTCTCAACTCAATTTGATTAGTCCCAGCTCCAGTCGATTCTTTTTGAAATGCTCTCTGCTCAATGCTTTTGTGAAGATATTAGTTATCTAGTCCTCTGCTTTGCAAAACTTCATACAGATGAGACCTTTTCAACATTGCCCCAGAGGAAATGATGTCGCACATTAATGTGATTCGTCATCTTATACTGAATTGGGTTCTTTTCCATGTTGAGGGCACTTGTGTTTTCACACAGAAGTGGCACATAATCAGAAAACACACCAAAATTTTCTAATTGTTTCTTGATCTACAGTAGTTGAGAACAACATGAGTTAGTGGCTACATATTCATCTTCTGCAGTGGAGAGGGCTACAGAGTTTTGTTTCTTTGTACCCCCATTAAATTAGGCATGATCCCAAAAAATATGCCATACCAAATGTGCTCTTCCTATCCACTAGATAACCAGTATAATCAGCATCAACATACCCAATTACGTCGAAATTTTCTTCTAAAAGATGATAGAAGACCAGGTCATGCGTTCCTTTGAGATATCTCAGGATTCTCTTAGCAGCTTTCAGATGAGATTTTTTTGGACGTGATTGGAATCTAGTATATAGCCCCACACTAAACACAATGTCAGTTCTACTGGTTGTTAGATATAAGAGTGAACCAATGATGTCCCGATACATGGTTTCATTCATAGGGAAACCAGGTTTGTCTATGTCTAGACGAGTGGCTGTGGCAATAAGAGTATCAATGGTCTTTGAAATTTCCATCTCAAACATCTTTAGAATCCTCTTAATGTAATTTTGCTGACTTATCATCGTTCCCTTAGAGGTTTGCTTAACTTGCAGACCTATGAAGAAGTTAAGTTCCCCCATCATGCTCATTTCAATATCACTTCCCATAAGTTTGGCAAACTCATCACACAAGGAATCATTTGTTGCACCAAAGATGATATCGTCAACATAGACCTACACAATTAGCAGGTTCCTCCCTCTTTTCTTCAAAAAAGAGTGTTATCAATTTTTCCTCTAGTAAAACCATTTTCCAGAAGGAACCTGGACAACCTTTCATACCATGCAGGAAGGGCCTGTTTCTATCCATGTAGTGCCTTGTCGAGCTTCAATACATGTTCAAAATGCTCGTGACATTCAAAATCAGGTGGCTGCTTGAAAAAAACTTCTTCCTTTAAATATCTATTTAGAAATGCACTCTTGACATCCATTTGGAACAATTTGAATTCCAAATGAGATGTAAAAGCAATGAGAATTCTGATGGCTTCCATCCTTGTAACTGGAGCAAAAGTTTCATCATATCAATTCCTTCCCCTTGATTATAGCCTTGAACCACCAACCTGGCCTTATTTCTTGTTGTATTTCCAAAGTCATCAAGATTATTTCTGAAACCCACCTGGTTCCAATAACTATTCTATACAAAGGTAGAGGAACCAGGTGGCACACACTATTCCTCTCAAATTGACGAAGTTCTTCTTGCATAGCAGCAATCCGGTTATCATCTTTTAATGCTTCATTGATATTTTTGGGCTCTATTTGAGACAAAAAAGCTGAGAAAGCAAACATGCTTCTTGCCATTGATCTAGTCTAAATTCCTGAATCTAGAGGAGTGATTGCATTCTGAAGAGGATGTGAGCTTTTGTGCTTCCAATTAGACACCTGAGTCTTATGGAGAGAAGAACTAGGTTCCGCTATGTGAGATCCACCATTAACATCCATGGAAGTGTGAGTGTCACTTCTCTGCTCAGCATCAGGGGTGTCTTGCACAACATTAGGGGTGTCTTTCACAGCATCAGCCACTTTTCTTTCTACTTCAGTTGTTGTAATAGAAGGGCCAGGTTCCTCTGAATCAGCTGGAGGTTCTGCTGCATCTTCTTCACTAGACTCCTTGACCTGACTCATTAGATCTGCCTTCCCGTTTGCCATATCAATGACTTCTCCAAGAACCTTTGAGTGCTCTCCATCTTGATCCTTCTTATCATGTGAATCTTTCCCACTAGAGTGGTGTGATTCATCAAAGATTACATGTACGTTTTTTCTGCACATTGAGTTCTTTTGTTGTAGACCTTGTATGCTTTGCTTTGTGAAGAATATCCAAAAAATCCATTAATCACTCTTGGCATCAAATGTTCCCACCGCTTCCTTACCATTATTGAGAACAAAACATTTGCAACCAAATTTTCTCAGGTACACCATCTTTGGTTTTCTCCCATTTAGCAATTCATACGGGGTCTTGTTTAGGAGAGACCTGATCATGTACCTATGTATCAGATAGGTGGCAGTGTTCACTGCCTCAACCCAAAAGCTCTTTGGTACACCACTATCAATTAGCATCGTTCTTGCTATATCTTCAATAGTCCTATTTTTTCTCTCCACAACACCAATTTGTTGGGGTGTTCTAGGAGCTGAAAAATTATGATTTATACCATTTTCAGCAAAGAATTCATCAAATTTTGCATTATCAAACTCGGTACATGATCATATCTTAAGCTTACAACATTATGGCTCATTTTCACTTGAATCAACTTCACAAAGGCATCAAAGATTGAAAAGGTTTTATCTTTGGTTCTGAGGAACAAGGTACATGTGAATCTGGAGTAGTCATCTACAATGACAAAGATATACTTCTTTCCTCCTCTACTGGGCATCCTCATAGGTCCACACGGATCCATGTGGAGAAGATCTAGTGGCCTTGAGGTGCTTACTTCCTTATTTGGCTTGAAGGAGGACCTAACTTGCTTCCCTTTCACACGTTCATCACACAGCTTGTGATCCTTGAATTTGACTTTAGCAGCCCACGAACCAGGTCCTTCTTGACTAGTTTGCTCAACAAGGAGAAGTTTGCATGTCCCAATCTTCTGTGCCACAATTCATCATCGTTATCAGCAACACTCAAACATGTAAGGTCCCCATTGTTCGGAGACTCAAAGTCTGTAACATAAATGTTTTTAAATCTTTTCGCCACCAAAACCACTTCACCAGTTACAGGATTGGTGACTGTTCACGACTTTGATAATAACTCCACTTTGTTTCCTTTGTCGCATATTTGAGAGACACTCAATAGGTTGTATTTCAGGCCATTCACATAATACCCATTCTCAATTAAATGAGTTTCTTCCCAATTATTCAAACTCCTAGAATGTATTCCTTTTTTCCAATACCAAAGGACACACTCCCACCTTGCAGGTCTTTGAGTGAAAGAAAATCGTCAGTAATTCCATGTACCATATGTGGCTGCTTTCTTTCGCTACTCCATGCACAAGAAAATTAGAGATTAGACTTAGGAATCCAAACAAGCTTGGGTCCCTTGTAATGAGGAAATGGGCAAATTAAGCTTCTTTTTGTCCAAGCAGGCATCACACATTTCTTATTGTAGGAACCAGGTTCCCTAGAAATAAATACTTTTTCAAGAAAAACTTTGTTTTTCTATTGGGACTAACATCTAGCTTTACAGGATTCTTTGAAATGACCAGTGTTATCACAGCGAGTGCAAATCCAATTATTAGGTACAATAACATACTTGCTATATGGATTGTAAGGAGCCTTTTCCTTTTGGAACCCAATTCCCTGTTTGTTCCCCCTGTTACTTTTACACATAGAGGTGATTGTATCAGAGGACCAGGTCCACTTCAAGAGATTTATCTAGGTCATTTTTAACCCTATTTAGATCTTCTTGAAGTTATCTATTTCTTTCAAGTTCAGCACAAAAACTCAATTTTACCTTTTTGAGCTCATTTTCAAGCTTAATATGTGCCTCACTCGCCACTTCCTTTCCTTTTGAAGAGTTCATGTAATTTTCTATTGAAGATTTTATAGAATTATTGTCCTTTTTTAAATTCTCTACTGTTTCCTTTAGATCCACAACTACTACCAACAAGTCATCTCTCTCATGTTCTACCTTTTCATTCTTCTCAGTTAGAACATTCTTTTCTTTCTTAAAATCGTCTATGGTTTCTTTCAAATCAACAACTGCGACCAGTAAATCATCTCTCTTATGCTTTAACTATCCTAATTACTCAGTTAAAACCTTTTTAACATTGATAAGATTATGATAAATATCAATCAAGACATTATCTAGAGATACCAACTTCTTTTGGGAGTAAGACTTCAAATTTCTTTGAACATCTAGAAAGTTTACCTCATCTTCATCCTCATTAGATTTTGCCATCAAGGAAAATATGGAGTCATAGTCTGTTGCTTTGATTTCAACGGCCATCATGGAGGCGTTGTCTATTTTATCATTGGCCTCAGATTCACTAGAGGAATCTCCCCATCCAGTAAGAGCTTGTTTCACAATATTATCAACGATATCTTTTCTCTTGAATTTCCTGTCTAGAACCAGGTTCCTCTTGACCGTCTTGTATATGTTGTGCTTGTAATGTTCCTGCTTGTGGAGAGGACAATATTTGATGAAATGTCCTGGCTTTCCGCATTTGTGACAGCAATCATTGCCTTTTGTTCTTCTAGAGCTACCCTTTTTCGGAATACCTCTATTTCTACGAACCATTTTCTGAAACCTTCGTGTCAAATAGGTCATGTAAGCATAATCACTACTTGATTACTATTGTTCACTTTGAGAACCAGGGTCTTTTCCTTTTTGGGTTCTCTTCTTTCATGATCCTTCTTCTTTGTCAATCGCCAGCTTTTGTTGATATTTTGCCTCCGTGATAGCATTGACTTTGCTCTCCTAAGAACCAGGTATACACCGAGTATTTTTCTGACTAGTTTGTTCCTTGGAATAATCTCTCCTAGAGAATAGAGCTCATTAATGATGTAAGTTAATCGAGTATGCATGTTCTGAATGGACTCATCATCCTTTATTTTGAAGAGTTCATACTCAGTAGTCAGCATGTTGATTTTTGACTGCTTAACTTGAGTTGTAACTTCATGTGCAATTTGGAGAGCCTCCCAAATCTCCTTGGTAAATTGACAAGCTGAGATTCTCTTGTACTCGTCTGGTCCATTACCATAGACGAGGATCTTCTTTGCTCAGAAGTTTTTCTCGATAGCTTTGCAATCGACATCATTGTACTCCTTTATTGTCTTTAGAACTATGACTGCTGTCTCGCCAATGGTCTTCATAGGGACCAAGGGTCCATCAAAGATGACATCCCAAAGCTCCGAATCTTCATCCATGATAAAACCATGCATTTTTGTCTTCCACCAGCCATAGTATTGTCCATTGAATCTTGGTGGTCTGTAGGTTGATTGACCTTCTTCAAAGTTTGGTGGAGCAACCATCTAGATCTTTTCTAGGTGTTAAACTTATAGAAAGAACATGATTTGATACCAATTGATGTAAACTAAAAGTACACCAAACTGTATCGAGAGCCTGGTTCTCTATCAGTTCCCACATAACACACATATAGAGGTACGTAAATAACACAACAATATTTACGTGATAAACTCCTAGTTCACGGGATTAAAAATCATGACCTACACTCGTAGGATTTTAACTTCACTAACCGAACAACTTTAGATTATAACCTATTGTAACCTAGGAATTAAAATCTTAATCACTCACCTACTTTCAATAACTATATTGCAAGCCTCTTTGTAATAACTCTATTAAAAAGCTCACCACTTTGACTAACTCAAATCAAACACAAACACAAGGTTTATGGTTTACAAAGATATCCTATGATATGCTTATAACTAAGCTGAGTAGGAATTACAAGTGAATATCATTAACAAAGATACAACAATACTAAGGATACTCGATCTACTCAATGCTGCAATCTGGTCCTTTGTTCTGTTGTTTCTTTTTTCTTCAAGCCTTGGAGTAAATGAGGGCGATTGCACACTTGAGAGCGAATTATGTTTTAGGGTTTGTAAGTGTGTGTTATCCCTTGCCTCATGTTGATAATATATACGTGAGGTCACTAGGATGATGCAAGCAAGTATCCGGTACACAGCATGTTTCAACACTGACACTACAACAAAAAGGGGCTTTAGCGGCAATAAAAAAGGTTTGGCGGCAATAACAATTGCCGCTATACCATTTATCGGCCATTGATGTTTAGCCGCTGATATTGGGGTCGGCAAAGCCTTTAGCGGCGTTTCTCACAAAAGCTGGTAAAGGTCTGAGTTATTGCCGCTAAATATAATTTGCTTTAACGGCAATTGTTTGCGGCAATTATAATGGCTGCTAAATCTAATCTAAAAATTGCTACTAATGCTCTTTTTACGTTCATTTTTATAGCCACTAAATTCAAAATATTTGTTGCTATAGGTCCATAGATTTAGCGGTAATTATTTTGTGGCAACTAAAATGGCTATAATATTCCTTTTGAAAACGAATTAGTACGCCATTTTAGCATCCATTTTGATGGCTAGTAAATTCAATCAAATTGCTGCTAAAAATTATTTTAACAGCAATTATAATGGCTACAATATCCCCTGTGGAAACATCATAATTTGCCCTTTTATCGTCTATTTTTGTAGCTAGTATATTCTGTTAAATTGTCACAAGCTATAACGACAATAGTTTAGCTACCATTGATAATATCTACTACATTCATTCAAAAAATAATCCAAATAATAAAACATAATAATATTGATTCATAAAAACATAATGTATCTCGTTAAATCTTAAAAAATAAAAGGAAGTACTAATCCAAAATAGTAATATCACAGTAACTTAAAAAATAAACTTATATTATTTGAAGCAAATAGCTATTGTCATTATATAACTAATCCTAACAAATAATAGTCTTCAAATAATTTCTGCAATGCTTCATCATTTTGAAATCTTCCACCGGCTAAATTATCGATCATCAGACTGTATGACCTGAAATTACAAAATAACTATGTCAATAGATGAAATATAATAGTCTTCAACTGGGATGTTTATTGAGAAACATTGATCCAAGCTAAAGTTGTTTTACTATAGAATGACCGTTCCATTTTTTCTATAGAATAAGACATAACAAATCCCACCGAAATAAATCAAACTGCAATAGTATAGATAAGAAGTAAATGAGAGGAATTTTCAAGATATCAAGCAAATCAAAAAAAGATTTAAGCTTTCAAAAGTGTGCAAGATCTCCAGGGCAATAAAGGTGAAAACCACTCCAACTGTTTCTCATGTATTGCGAAAATGCATGTCAAGGTAGAGAAGAACCTTATCCAGGCACCTAGCCAGTACTTCTGTCCAATCCTTCAGGTGAGAATTCAAATTCCAGGAGATGACCTGCTAATTTGTAAAGTCCTTTTCTCTACTAACATGCATCTCATTATGCTTCCTTGTCTATTATCACGCGACATCTTTGCAGGAAGTAATGGAAAACCCACATATAGCAGCTGATTGCTTTACATATGAGCATAGAGCAGTGAAGACATGGGTTAACAAACATAACATGTCACCTGTGACGAAACAGAGACTGCAACACAAGATACTTACCCCAGACCACACATTACGCCTTTCCATACAAGATTGGAAGTCACATTTGTTATGTGTGCATATATCAAGCCAATAATAGTTCCGGAGAACAATAAAAGGGAAGGAGTGAAAGGAAAAGAACTTGGACATATATTATATTCTATTGGAGAGGTGTCTCGAGAATAACAGCTGATTCTAGTGCTTCTACAGGCCCTGTTGATGCTACTGTAGTTAAGGGTTCTCAGGTCTTGAAGAATGCAATAGTACCTGTGGTTGATCGAAATTTAACTAGGACTTCTATAACTATAGATGCAGAGCAATAATTGACAGGGGCAGATTAACACTGTGACTGATGCAACTGTTACACGTGCTGAACTAGTTGAAAACCAGCAGGCTTTAAATCTATTGTTGTGCATGATGAGAGGCAAGAACTTGAATGTGTTGATGTTTTGAATAGTGTAGCTGTTACAGGTGATAAGACAATGCTTGAACAAGCTGAGAACTGTCCAAATAGTCCACTGATCAGGCCATCAATGTTGAAGTTATACTCAGATAGTTGGGGTGCCTCTACCGGCCCAATGAGCCTATCGACTGATCAGGCTCAGTGAACTCAACTTGGTCGGTTGGCCACCTACCTAAAAACCACATGCTGCCAGATGCAATTGCTCTAAGGCCTTTATCTTACTACCCTCATCCCTTTACTCTATAAGAAATCTGAATGATTTCTTTATTCTTTTTCTGTGGTGAACATTTTAATTCATTTTTTTTTGCAGAGATGTCCATGGTTTATCTTCAAGGAAAGACAAGATAATCACAGTGGTCATGATTGTTCAAGCTGTTGTGACAAGCTTTATTGCTATTGCTGTCAACATCTACAATCTGATTGGAAATAGTTCATAATGACCTAAAAGTCATATTTTAATTAGAGGAACCTCCAGATGATGTACACAATACATTGGCTAATAGTAATCAGGGTGCACCTTAAACAAACAACTATTCAAACTCCAACATATTAAAATATTGTATCCTAATTCCATCAAATGATTTCCTTGCCATTTTATTTTGATTGTCATAATTCAAAATAATATCTAAGAGGTAGCCAACCATAGCACATTATGGGAGGTGTGAAAAACAATATCTCCATACACACTAAAGATTTAGTCTCTTTGATATCATAAATTTGGATTTAAACAACTCCATACCTTCACTTTGGTCCCAAGTTTGCAGTTTTTAAGAGATAATATGGCCTAAGTCACTATGTTCTAAGGTGTTATCTCAATCTTAGGTTTTCATCATTGTCATCTGAGAAGTATACTAAGGCAATTAAAGCTGAATTTTGTTTTTTTCTTATATTATTCACTTTTAGTTATGTCTCACGCAATCAAAATATTAGGCAATTTTTTCGTGACATGAGGTTCATGATTCTAGTGACTAGCTAGATTGTTACATATAATTTCAAATGATAGTATCAGAACAGGCAAATAAAGTTCTCATAAATTCTGGAAAGATAAGCAAAATTCAGAAAATAAAAGAGAAGAAATCTTACGATTGTCCTTGCAGACTCTACATCCAGTGGCCTACCATCCTTACGTTGTTTATGAGTTAATATGAAAACGTATGCTCATGTAAGCTCTATCCCATTTTCAGCCTAATATAATATAATAATATCAAATATGCATAACAAAGAGAGTTTTAGAAAATTAAATTTTAAAATATACACAAGAATATCTTCTCATCCATCAAGGCGACAATACCTTTTGACCCTCCTATGTGAGGCATCTTTTGATTTGATCTGCTATTTCTATTTGCTTGTGTACGCTTCTATCATTACAACATAAAAGTAATATCTAATTATTTATACATAAAAACTAACAAAAACAATCACATAATAAAAATTAAATGTGTATTTTAAAAGTATAAAATTGATACTTTCGCTTTATCAGAAAGCCAATAAGAGACCAGACTGGTCCATTGATCTCGTGGTATATGACTTGGTTATTTCTTAGCAAAGCATATTTCGTCTTAAATTTTGTCGTATACACATTTTTCAAGTCACATTTGTAATCCTTCCATTTCTTTCCTGTTGACTTTATGACATATGCTTCTCCACGAGTTGGGATAGAGAACTTCTTCTGTGAAATAAAAGAAAACAATCAAAAGATAATATCACGTATAATAAAATAATATATTATTATATTCACACATCATAAGAATAATAATAACTCCATACCTTCACAAACTCCACCAGTTTCTTCTTTTCATCTTTGGTAAAGTTTCTCCAATCATCTATGTTTAGAGGTGTTAGTTCTGGAGTTCTAACGATTATGCCTAGAAAGCTAGCAAGCTTTCGACCCTCTTTTCTTATGGGTTGGTTACGATTATTGAATTGTATAGCAATTATATTCCCTGGTGGCAGTTTTCAGATATCTTTTAATATTGTGGTCCCACGAACCTTTCTTTCATCAGAACTACCTGATTTGAAAAAGATTTAATGATCATCAAATCCATATAGAGAATGGAACAGTTGTTTTCCAAATTAGTGCAACATCTTCTATTTTTCTTTTAATCTACTATAAGATGTTATCACCAAAAAGTCTCAAGGACAACAAAATATACTATGGAATAAAATTTTTAAGAGGTATATACTTCTGTAGTAAGAGCATGGGAGTGCAGGACACAACCAACATAAAAATATTTATAGAAAATCCCAAGGAACAATAAAAATAAGAACAATGTACCACTCAGTAAATGAACTAACATGTCCAGTAGATAAACAAAAAGTATTACTTGATTCATCATTCTATTGAATCTTAGTATTGGTAGAATTATACAATTCATTAGATTGAATATCATGTGTTTGTACTTGAGATCAGTTCTGACTATTCATCAATTGTTCAATATAAGGTCGCGCATCAGCATCATCATGTTGTTGAATAACCATCCTGTTTTCACCTCTAGTTCGCATAGCTCCTTCTCCAAAATAAAGTAATTAATAAGCTGCAATAACGTGTGAAAGTGGACAGAAGACAAAAATTGTATCTGGAGGTTGTCAAAATTACTGCCACTCAATCAAAATTTTCACATAATCCACTAATAGAGATAGATACTTGAGCTCGAAGACAATTTACATTAACATAAAATATGATAATAAGGGAACAATTATTTTTGACAAGGATAATCCAAACGAAAAACAGTTTGTACAATAATGATTCATGACCTCTGATCACATACCTTAAGTATAAATAATTCAAAGCAAACCAACTGTCAAAATTATGGAGCAAAGCAAAGTGTTAACAACTAAATGGTTTAACAGGTAATATTTATTTCAAATTGAAGGATTTAGACCCAACCAGTTATCTTTGCCCAATACTTTAATTTAATAGTAACTTTTCATCAATTTTTGTGGCAAAATCAGTAAAAGATCACAACAAAATGCAGGTAAAATTGAGACTATACTTTCACCAAAACAAACTAAAAATATTTTCACAAGAGTATGATAACACAAGTTTATGTTCTATGATTTCACAATAAATTCCAAAAACAAATGCAAAGAAAAAACCCCAATTTTCTTAGAGAAAAAGGAAGGGTTTTTTTCCTAGGGAATTTCAAAAAGAGGAAAACCTCTTAATCTAATAAGATTCAGAATCCCAAATTCACAAATTCAAGGCAAAATTCCTAACTATAGCCAATACCCCACATGAACTAAACTCATAAACATACCAAAACGATACAAATATTCCAATCTTCCCAAATAACTCCAAAGACAAAATATTTTTACAAAATTTAGTTATTTTGCGCATAAATTGGTCCAGATACCATGATCATTCAAAAAATTCAAAGAAAAAAATCAAGAAAAAGAAAAAAATAGATATACTTTGAGATGAACTTTAAATGAGTCTGGCCGATGAATATATTGAAATTGAATATGAAGAAGGAACAAGAAGGTATCAAAGGTGGCGTTTTGTTTTATTTGATCAAAAAAGATTATGGCGACATCTAATTTTGAATCATCCAATTTAACCCTAAAGATAGAAATAAAAATATAAGAAAGATAACTCACCAGCAATTGTTATGGTGGCCAAGAATTTTGGTTGCAGAGAGCTACCAAATTGAGAAGATACTTTATGTGATTTAGAGCGTAGCTTTCCCCCCCCCTCTTATTTGCAGTCTTTAGGGTAAATAAAGTACTAAAATTTAGGCGCGAGGGAAAAGAAAAAATAATTGTTTTAGCAGCTTTTCCTCGAATGGACGCTAATACATACTAATTAGCAGCCAATATTCATTAGCCAGTAATATTTGCCTTCCATAAATAAATTAGCGGCAATTGTCTTATTGCCGCTAAATAATTGTCATTAAAGACTTTTTTGTTGTAGTGTGACTGCTGCATTGTTGCGTCTGTGGTGTAGTAGCTTTACTGCTGTAATGAGTTTAATTGTACCGTGACTAGAGGAACTGATAGTCATATATTCCCTCTGTTATTTCCTTAAGTGAAATCATTGGAACTTATGCCAGACAGGTGACTTGTTGTTCTGAGCACGTGGAGGATTTGTATTAGCTTCCCCATCTGGTTCTCATATGAAGTTTGTTAGATCATCAAAACACAAAGGCACATAACTTATCATGGTTTGTTTTTGGTGTTGTCTAGTAACGGTTGATGTTTAAGTTGTGCGACCAAAACTATACAAACATCGAAGAAAGGATTTTCGAGTTTTTCAAAGAAAAATAGAAAAGACAAATCAAATAAACATTTAAATTTTGTAATAAAGTTGGATTATATAAAACGAAACGAAGCAGGAAGCATATGCCTGTTCGTTTCAAAACAAATCATTTTGGTTTGATTTTGTTAGGTCTCAAATTGTTGTACTTTCAAAGGACAAACAAACGCATATTAGGGTGTTTTTGTGTCACGACCCAAAACCACCAATCGATCGTGACTAACTTGCTTGATATGCAAGTCGAACATAATAAATGCGGAAGAAGATAACAGAAATAACAGAAATAGTGAAAGTCTAAAGTCAATAACATAAATAACTGTGTCAATACATAAAAATCTTCCCAAAACTAGTAATATAGAGTCATGAGCTCAAATATAGAAATACATGCTTGAAATACAAAATGTAAATATTGTCTGAATGATAAACAACAACACTGAAATGCAAAAGAGACGCCGAAGACTGCGGTCGATATGCAGCTCTACCTCATCTCTCGAAGATACTCACAACAACAAATCATAATGACTCACGGCTCGATCCAACACCTTGCACAATTAAGTGTAGAGTGTAGTATGAGTATGACCGACCCCATGTACTAAGCAAATATCATAACGAACCTCAGCGAGGTAATATAGGCAAGAATTATCAATGATACTCGCAAATAACCTGTTCAGTTCATAAATTTTACAAATATAAATAAAGCCACCTCGGTGCACAAAAGATAACATGACATGCTTTATTTTAATTAACAATCCAGAATACAGAGAAGATATGCATACCAAGACATGTATACATTCCTGATCTAACATACAGAGATGATATGCGAATAAAACATGTATACATCCAAAGAAATTGCAAGTAGAGAAGAAATTCCATAACCAAAAACAAACACTGGCCAGTTTTTCTCATACCACGTGTACACCATCAAGAGAGAAACATGCGAGGGTGACCCTAGGGGAATGGATCCTTATCCACACACTGCATAGACAACTCACGTGCTAACAACACAGTTCATATCGTACAGAGAAACATATACAAGAATACATGTACATGAACAATGGATGCCAAATTACATACTCATGGACTGATATAAGTGACATGCTAAGGTGTAGGCATGTGCGAAGTGTATTGCCATGTTCAAATCAGGAGACCACACCACCAAAATAGCAATTAACATGTTTGAATAAGAGATCAACTATCAAATAATAACATGATACAATTAGCTCACAAAAGGGTGTCGCGATCCCAACCCCGGTCGTGATGGCGCCCAACACATCGATAGGCAAGCTTGACCAACTATCAACCACAACCCATTTTCTTATAAAGTCCAATATCACCTAACACAATTTAATTATCAAATTAACATAATAAGGTTCTGAAATAGCAAGTTAAATATGCGGAAGTCAAAAGATAATACTACTACATAGCCCACACCGATCCGGTGTCACAAGTCTCGAGCCTCTAATACAAGTTCAACAGCCTACTACACAAACAGTCTAGGAATGCGGAATACAATAGAAAAGAAGGGAGAAATCAGTGTTGCGGACGCCAAACAGCTACCTCGATACTCCCGGATAATGCTGATCTACTGGAATGCTCTCACTCAGCCTCTGGAATACCTGGATCTGGATGCAAGGTGCAGGGAATAATGTGAGTACTCCGACCCAGTGAGTAATAAGCATAAATAATGACTGAGAGTAAGAAATCACGTATACACAGTGTAATCTATAATGTGACAGTTAAACAAGTAGTATAAAAGCAATAAACCAATAAAAAGCAGAATGAGATAATTCTACAACAGATAAGTAGTTAAGTGACAGACAGTTAAAGAAAAATAAACACGTAGAACAGTACCAGCCCCTCGGGCTCTCTCTCTCATATCACAACTGGGTACCCGCGCTCACTGGGGGTGTGCAGACTCCGGGAGGGGCCCCTTACGGCCCAAGTGCAATATCAAGCCATCTCGTGGCATCAAATATAGGCCCTCGGCCTCATATCAATATCAGCCACCTCGTGGCATATATATGTATCTCAGGCCCTCGGCCTCATATCAGTATCATTGTATCCTCACATCTGGCCCTCGACCATACTCAGTCCAGAAATCATATAAGCCCCTCGGGCATTAGTAAAACAGTAGTCCTCAGCCCAAAACACCATTTAAAATATCATTTTAGTTCCAAAACCGAGTAAAAAGTGGTTGAGTTGTAAAACAGTGGAAAACAGTATGACTGAGTTCAAGTATAAGTCAACACAGTGAGGTAATAGTGATAAAAATCCCTGGAGGATTCAAATAGCTGGCACGAAGCCCAAATATGACAATGAGTCCAAATAATGATGATAACAAATAAGTTTCAATCAAATACGCGGTAAAATCATCAATCAGGACGGACCAAGTCACAATCCCCAATAATAAACGACCTCACGATCATCATCAAACGCGTGTCTCACCTCGATATAGCACTACAATGTGCAAATCCAGGGTTTCAAACCCTCAGAACATCATTTACATTCAATACTCACCTCAAACCGGCTAAATCTCTAGCTCGCGATGCCTTTGTCTCTCAAATTGGCCTCCTCGCGCGTCGAATCTAACCAAAACCAGAACGAATACGTCACAATATGCTAAGGGAACAAAACCCAAGCGAAAACAATAAACAAATATCGAAAATCCCAAAATTAGCAAAAACCCGAGCCCCGGGCTTACTTCTCGAAACTCAGAAATTTTCACATCAATGGGTTCCTTATCCTTCCATGAGTTCATACATGTCAAAATTTCTCAAATCTTACCTCAAATGGTCCTTCAAATCCTTATTCAAAAGTTCAAAATCCCAAGCCCTAGTTCTTCCATTTTTAGCTTAAATTCCATGAATTTCTAGGTTAATTTCACAATAGAATCACGCTTTAGGTTCAAAAAGCTTACCTCCAATCAATTCTCCTTGAATCCCTCTTTAATCACCTTCAAAAAGCTCTCAAAATACTCAGCTATGGAGGAAAAATGGCTCAAAATCGCGGAGGAAATGACTTATAAACTTTCTGCCCAGTTCTGATATTTCTTCTTCGCGAACGCGGTCAAAATCTCGCGTTCGCAATGCACAACTTATCTTGACCAGATTTTCCTTCTACGCGATCGCGACATAGGACTCGCGAATGCAACAACATACCTGCGAACACGAAGCACAATTTCACTTCTAATCCACTGACTAAAATCCTTCTATGCGAACGCAACAATACCCCTCGCGAACGCGATGCATCAAGTTCACTCCCCTTTGCGAACACGTGGCCTGCCTCGCGAACGCGAAGGGCAATTTCACACCTTCCTCCTCTTATTCTTCGCGAACGCGAGGACCCTTATGCGAACGCGAAGAGATAAATTGTTGCAACTGCTGAGATCAATTTTCTGCAACTTTCCAAATTCAAAAGTGGTCCGATTGATCACCCGAAACTCACCTGAGACCCCTGGGACCTCAACCAAAAGCACCAAAACATCCTAAAACCTCATTCAAATTTGTTCCAATCATCAAAACACCTCAAACAACATCAAATCACCCAAAACTCATCGAATTCAAGCCTAAATTTTCTAAAAACTTCCGAAATACACTTTTGATAAAAAACCCAACCAAAACACGTCCAAATGACCTGAAATTTTACACACACATCCCAAATGACATAACGAAGCTATTGCAACTCTCGGAATTTCATTCCGACCCTCGAATCAAAATCTCACCTACCCATCGAAAATCACCAAAATACTAACTTCGCCAATTCAAGCCTAATTCTACACCGGACCTCCAAAACCAATTCCGATCACACTCCTAAGTCTTAAATCACCTCCCGAAGCTAACCAAACCATCGGAACTCACATCCGAGCCCTCTAATATATAAGTCAACATCCGGTTGATTTTTTCAACTTAAACCTTCTTAAAAGAGACTAAGTGTCTCATTTCTTACCAAATCCACTCCGAACGCAAACTACTCAATTTGATCACATAAAACACGGATAACGAAGCATAATGAAGCAGAAATGGGGAAAATGGAGCGGTAACTCATGAGACGACTGGCCGTGTCGTCACATCCTCCCCAACTTTTAAAAACGTTCATCCTCGAACGAGTCAAGGAACATACCTGAAACCTCAAATAGGTGAGGATATCTGCTCCGCATCTCCCGCTCGGTCTCCCAGGTAGCCTCCTCCACGGGCTGACCTCTCCACTGCACTTTCACAGAAGCTATATCCTTTGACCTCAACTTCCGAACCTGACGACCCAAAATAGCTACTGGCTCCACATCATAGGTTAAATCATCATCCAACTGAACCGTGCTAAAGTCCAAAACATGAGACGGATCCCCAATATACTTCCAGAGCATAGAAACATGAAATACCAAATGCACACTCGACAAGATGGGTGGCAACACAAGCTCATAAGCCACCTCCCCAATCCTCTGAAACACCTCAAAAGGCCCAATAAACCGCGAACTCAACTTTCCTTTTTTCCCAAATCTCATAACACTCTTTATGGGCAAAACCTTCAACAAGACCTTCTAACCCACCATATAGGACACATCCCAAACCTTTCGGTCCGCGTAGCTCTTCTAATGCGTCTGCGCTGTACGAAGCCTCTCTCGAATCACCTTCACCTTCTCTAAGGCATCCTGAACCAAATCTGTCCCTAATAGCTTAGCCTCGCCGGGCTCGAACCAACCAACTGGAGATATACACCGCCTCCCATACAAAGCCTCATACAAAGCCATCCGAATACTCAACTAGTAGCTGTTGTTGTAGGCAAACTTTGCAAGCAGTAGAAACTTATCCCATGAACCTCCGAAATCAATAACACAAGCACGCAACATGTCCTCCAATATTTGAATAGTACGCTCGGACTGCCCGTCCGTCTGAGGATGAAAAGCTGTGCTCAACTCCACCTGAGTACCCAACTCTCGCTGAGCAAACTTCCAAAATTGGGAAGTAAACTAAGTACCTCTATCTCAGATGATGGAAACCGGAACACCATGCAACCGAACAATCTCCCGGATATATATCTCTGCTAACCGCTCTGAAGAATAAGTAGTACATACAGGAATGAAGTGCGCGGACTTGGTCAGCCGATCCACAATCACCCAAATAGCATCGAACTTATTCAAAGTCCGTGGAAGTCCAACAACAAAGTCCATAGTAATCCTCTCCCACTTCCACTCGGGAATAACCATCTGCTGAAGCAAGCCACCCGGTCTCTGATACTCATATTTTACCTGCTGACAGTTGAGACACCGAGCTACAAATCCCACGATATCTTTCTTCATTCTTCTCCACCAATAGTGCTGCCTCAAATCCTGATACATCTTTACGGCACCCGGATGAATGAAATACCGCGAGCTGTGGGCCACTCTCTAAGCCCATCCACATTGGGCACACAAATCCAGCCCTGCATCCTAGACACTCCATCATCACCGATGGTCAGATCTCTAGCATCATCATGCTGAACTCTATCCCGAAAGACAAGCAAATGTGAATCATCATACTAGCGCTCTCTGATGCGATCATATAAGGACGACCGAGAAACCACACAAGCCAACACTCGACTGGGCTCCGAAATATCCAATCTCACAAACCGATTGGCCAAGGCCTGAACATCAACTGCAAGGGGTCTCTCCCCAACTGGAATATATGCCAAACTCCCCATACTCACTGACTTTCAGCTCAAAGCATCGGCCACCACATTGGCCTTCCCCGAATGATACAATATGGTAATATCATAATCCTTAAGCAACTCTAACCATCTTCGCAGCCTCAAATTATGATCCTTTTGCTTGAACAAATGATGAAGACTGCGGTGATCAGTGAATATCTCACAAGATACACCATACAAGTAATGCCTCCAAATCTTCAATTCATAAACTATGGCAGCCAACTCCAAATCATGAACGAGGTAGTTTTTCTCATGAGGCTTCAACTGACGAGAAGCATAAACAATAACTCTACCCTCCTGCATCAATACACAACCAATCCCAACTCTCGAAGCATCACAATACACGGTATATGAACCTGAAGCTGATGGCAAAACTAATACTGGAGCTGTGGTCAAGGCTGTCTTGAGCTTCTGAAAGCTCTCCTCACACTCGTCCGAACACGCAAATGGAACACCCTTCTGAGTCAACTTGGTCAAGGGCGATGCGATAGATGAGAATCCCTAAACAAACCGGCGATAATAACCCGCCAACCCAAGAAAGCTACGAATCTATGTGACTGAGGACGGTCTAGGCCAACTCTGAACCGCCTCTATCTTCTTTGGATCAACCTAAATACCCTCGCTGGACACTACGTGCCCCAAGAAAGCCACTGAACTGAGCCAAAACTCACACTTGGAGAGTTTTGCATAAAGTTTCTCCTCCCCCAACCTCTGCAATGCAACTCGCAAATGCTCTACGTGCTCCTCCTGACTACGCAAGTACACCAGAATATCAACAATGAATATTATAACGAACAAATGTAGATAAGGCCGAAATACACTGTTCATCAAATGCATGAACGCTGCTGGGGCATTGGTCAGCCCAAAAGACATAACAAGAAACTCATAATGACCATATTTGATCCATAAAGCAGTCTTAAGAATATCTGAATCCTTGATCTTCAACTGGTGATAACCCGGGCGGAGATCAATCTTGGAGAATACTCTCGCTCCCTGAAGCTGATCAAATAAATCATCAATGCGAGGCAAAGGATGCTTGTTCTTAATTGTTACTTTGTTCAATTGCCTATAATCAATGCATATTCTCATCGTGCCATCCTTATTATTCACAAACAAAATCGGTGCACCCGAAGGTGACACACTAGGCCAAATGAATCCCTTATCCAGGAGTTCATGAAGCTTCTCCTTCAATTCTTTCAACTCTGCTGGTTCCATACGATACGACGGAATAGAAATGGGCTGAGTGCCCGGCACCAGGTCAATACCAAAATCAATATCCCTGTCCGGTGGCATGCCCGACCGGTCTGCAGGAAACACATCGGGAAAATCCCTCACAACTAGGACAAAATCAATACTAGGAGTCTCAGCTCCAACATCCCTCACAAACGCTAGATATGAAAGGCAACCCTTCCCAACCATACACTGGGCCTTCAAGAAAGAAATCACTCTACTAGGAACATAATCAGTCACACCACGCCACTCGATCCATGGCACACCCGGCATAGCCAAAATGACTGTATTAGCATGACAGTCTAGAATAGCATGTCACAGAGATAACCAATCCATGACCAAAATGACATCAAATCCACCATGCTCAATAGCAACAGATCCACTCGGGTCTCTAGACCCCCAATAGTCACCACACATGACCGGTTCACACGGTCTACAACAACAGTATCGCCCACCGGTATAGATACATGAACAGGTAAAGCAAGAAACTCACGAGGCATACCCAAATAACGAGCAAAGTATGATGACACATAAGAAAAAGTGGAGCCAAGATCAAATAATACAGAGGCATCTCTGTGGCAGAATGAAACAATACCTGTAATGACAGCATCTGAAGCAATGACATCTGTCCTGCCTGGAATAGCATAGAAACGAGCCTGGCCACCACCTGATTGAGCTCCCCCTCTGGGGCAACCCCTAGCTGCCTGACCCTCACCCCTAACTGGCTGAGTGGGTGGTGAAGTAACTGGAGCAGAAGTAGAGGGCTGACCCCTCGGCTGAGACGAGCTGACAACACGGCGAGGACACTGCCTCCACATATGCCCAAACTCTCCGTACTCAAAATAACTCCCAGGTGCTGGAGAAGGGGACTGATGGGAACCCCTCGCACCGAAGTGACTAGCAATAACACTCGGCGTAGAAGAACTCTGAGTTGACGGGGCACGAGATGAACTCTGAGCTGGGAGGACACTGAGTGAAGGCTGACCCTGCTGAGACCCATGATGACCACGACCTGAAGATGCCCCGCGATACTCTGGACGGGCTGACTGAGCAGGCCTGAAAGACCAACCTCTACCATGTTGGAACTGGCCCCTCGAAGGAGCACCACTATAACTGCCCGATCCCCGAGGCCTCTTAGCCTCACTCTCCTCTTGCTCCCAACGACGAACCATCTCAATTTCATGTGCGATATCAACAACCTCCTCGAACGTAGAACCCAATACTCTCTCTAGTCATAAGAATATAGAGATGGTAGTTAAGGCCATCCACAAATCTCTTGATCCTCTCACGATCCGACGGAATCATCCAGATGGCATGACGAGCCAACTCAGAAAACCTCATCTCATACTGGGACACAGTCATATCCCCCTGTGCCAACCACTCAAACTGCCTACGCAGCTCCTCTCTGCGGTACTGTGGTACATACTTCTCCAAGAAGAGAGTGGAGAACTGCTACCAAGAAAGGGGTGCTGCACCGACAGGCCTACGCCTCTCAAAATCCTCCCACCAAGTGAAGGTAGCCCCCGAGAACTGAAGGGTGGTAAATGCCACACCACTAGACTCCAGAATCCCTGTTGTACGGAGCATCCGCTAACACTTATCTAGAAAACCCTGGGCATCCTCGCCCTCAGTACTACTGAATGACGGAGGCTGGAGTCTACCAAACCTCTCAAGACGATGCTGCTCATCATCCGGCATAACTGGCACCACAAACTCCTAAGCTGGTGCAACCGGCTAGGCTGGAGGTGCCCCCGTTGTTTGAAGTCCTTGCACTACCTGCTCAAGCGTGTGAGCAGCGGGGGTCTGATTACCTCCCCCGGCCTGTGAAGTAGCTGCTGCTGCTGTGGTGGCTGAAACTACCTGAGCCAAGCCAGTGCAAACTATCAAGATCCGTGCCAAGGCCTCCTGTAGACCCGGGGTCACGATGGGCACAGCTGGTGCCTGAACTGGTGTTGCTGGAGCCTGATCCAAAGCTGGGGCAGCTGGTGGATCAACAGGTGCTGCCCTCACTGCTCTACCTTTGCCACAACCACGACCGTGTCCACGGCCTCTGGTGGCCTCCGTGGGTGGCACTGGTGGTCGTCCACCTCGTCTGGTAGCTCGCGTCCTTACCATCTACGACAGAATAGAATAATAGAAGTTTTGTTCTCGAATCAACAAGGTCGCACGACAAGAATTTCAAGAATATGAAGTTTTTTCCTAAAGGTTCTGCAGCCTCTCGAGGATAAATACAGACATCTCTGTACCGATCCGCGAGACTCTACTAAACCGTCTCTTGACTTGCGAGACCTATGTAACCTAGAGCTCTCATACAACTTGCCACAACCCCAACCCCGATCATGATGACGCCCGACATATTGCTAGGCAAGCCTGACCAACTATTAACCACAACCCATTTTCTTATAAAATTCAATATTAGCTAACACAATTTAGTTATCAAATTAACATAATAAGGTTCTGAAACAGCAAGTTAAATATGCGGAAGTCAAAAGATAATAACACTATATAGCCTACACTGATCCAGTGTCACAAGTCTCGAGCCTCTAATACAAGTTCAACAGCCTACTATACAAATAGTCTAGGAATGCGGAATACAATAGAAAGGAAGGGAGAAATCAGGGTTGCGGACGCCATACAACTACCTCGATACTCCCGGATAATGCTGATCGACTGGAAAGCTCTCACTCAGCCTCTGGAACACCTGGATCTGCATGCAAGGTGCAGAGAGTAATATGAGTATTCCGACCCAGTGAGTAATAAGTATAAATAATGACTGAGAGTAAGAAATCACATATACATAGGGTAATCTATAATGCGGTAGTTAAACAAATAGTATAAAAGCAATAAACCAATGAAAAGCGGAATGAGATAATTCTACAACAGATAAGCAGTTAAGTGACAGACAGTTAAAGAAAAATAAACACGTAGAACAGTACCAGCCTTTCGGGCTCTCTCTCTCATATCACAAATGGGTACCCATGCTCACTGGGGGTGTGCAGACTCCGAGAGGGGCCCCTTAGGCCCAAGCGCAATATCAAGCCATCTCGTGGCATCAAATCTAGGCCCTCGGCGTCATATCAGTATCATTGTATCCTCACATCTGGCCCTCGACCATACTCAGTCCAGAAATCACATAAGTCCCTCGGGCATTAGTAAAATAGTAGTCCTCAGCCCAAAATATGACAATCAGTCCAAATAATGATGATAACAAATAAGTTTCAATCAAATACGCGGTAAAATCATCAATCGGGACGGACCAAGTCACAATCCCCAATAGTAAACGACCCCACGCTCATCATCAAGGGCGTGTCTCATCTCAATATAGCACTACAATGTGCAAATCTAGGGTTTCAAACCCTCAGGACATCATTTACATTTATTACTCACCTTAAACCGGCTAAATCTCTAACTCGCGATGCCTTTGCCTCTCACGAATACGTCACAATATGCTAAGGGAGCAAAACCCAAGCAAAAACAATCGAAAAATATCGAAAATCCTGAAATTAGCAAAAACCCGAGCCCCGAGCCTACTTCTCGAAACTCAGAAATTTTCACATCAATGGGTTCCTTATCCTTCCACGAGTTCATACATGTTAAAAGTTCTCAAATCCGACCTCAAATGGTCCTTCAAATCCCAATTCAAAAGTTCAAAATCCCAACCCCTAGTTCTTCCATTTTTAGCTTAAATTCCATGAATTTCTAGGTTAATTTCACAATAAAATCACGTTTTAGGTTCAAAAATCTTACCTCCAATCAATTCTCCTTGAATCCCTCTTTAATCACCTTCAAAAAGCTCTCAACATACTCAGCTAAGGAGGAAAAATGGCTCAAAATCGCGGATGAAATGACTTATAAACTTTCTGCCTAGTTCTGATATTCCTTCTTCGCGAACGCGGTCAAACTCTCGCGTTCGCAATGCACAACTTATCTTGACCAGATTTACCTTATACGCGATCGCGACATAGGACTCGCGAATGTCACACCTCCTTTTTACGCACCCGCGAGGGTGCAAGGGAGTTTTTCCAATTAAAGGACAATCGAGACGGGATTGGTTTAATTATTTCAGAGTCGCCACTTGGGAGATTTAAGGTGTCCCAATTCACCAATTTTAATCCCGAATCTAGGAAAAGAATGACTCTATATTACAGTCTGCGTACCAGAAATCTGGATAAGGAATTCTGTTAACTCGGGAGAAGGTGTTAGGCATTCCCGAGTTCCGTGGTTCTAGCACGGTCGCTCAAATGTTATATTCGGCTTATTTATCTGATTTTAAATACAATTATGAACCATGTGTAAATTTTATCTTTTAACCGCTTTTGTCATTATTATTATTTTTACGAGAATTGCAACGTCGTGAAAACATATCTCGAACCACGTTACATCAATGTACCCGTGGTTATCGATATATCTCGACTCGGTTGAGATTTGGATTTGGGTCACATAAATGTGCACCCAAATTAAGGAAAATAAATTGTTAAAGGCACGCCTAAAGCAACTAGCGTCTTGTTATTTTGGGGAAAGTCGTAAAAATTCGTTAAATGGCATATCCCGAATTCTAAATACTTTAATATATACATACATCTAGAGGGCCCCCGCAGCTTTGTACATTTTGTTTGTCGAGGCTCATCTCGTTCTATTTTTAAAAGGAATTTGCGACATCATGGACATGCATCTCGAACCACGTCACAATCAATGTACCCGTGATTAGAAACACATTTCGAATCCGTCGAGATTTGGATTTGGGTCACATAAATGCGCACCCGAATTTAAGAAGGTAAACTTATTAAATACGCGCTTAAAGAGGCTATCATGTTATTATTCCGGGAGGGTCGTGAGATTTGCTAAACGACCCACCTTAGGGACTGAATGCTTCAACATATATATATTTAACAAGGCCCCGCAATTTGTGCGTTTTTCTTTATTTTTTGTCGAGGCTCATCTCGTCCTTATTTTAAAAGGATATCCTATAGCAACTACGTTTCTTGTTGCGTTTGTCTCTACTAATTGAAAACAGTAGATAGCCCTAGTTAATTACATGCTTGCAAGTTATCTATACAGAATTCCGAGTGCTTGCACAAAATCAGAAGCACGGCCACGTACACAGTCGGCCGAGCAAAAATTAAGGGCCCAAATCCAGCCCATGCGTGATGGACTAGACCTGGGCCATTGTTTGTTCGATGCAGGCCTGCTTGGTCTGTTTCGACCTGGGCTCGACCTTCGTGAGGTTGAGATTGCAGTCTCCGTGTTCTTTGTCTTAAAACATGGTTTACTAGTTATATGAAGCAGTTTATCAGAAAGGAAATAATTTAACTAGTAGAGTACGATTTTCATGCTTGGCCTACATTAAAGGACATACTACAAAATTAAACTAAGTCTAAGATACAACCTATTTCATTGGGAATATTTTCACCTATCAGCATACATATATAGACTATCATTCAGCTAATCTATATTGATATACACTGGGCATACAGGCTACTTCTATTGTCAACACAGGAATGAAAATTATTATACAGTACATGATATCTAATGTAACAATCTATGTATGAAAGTCAACTTCAGGTCTTTTCTTTTTGTATTCATGCTCAATTTTCCAATTACATTTGACAGTGTATTGGTTGTGTACCTGGTATAGAGAACAAAAGAAGAAAGGAATGATCAGCTGGGTAGTATGCAACAAACACAGCAACAGCAGATACACAGCAACAACACAGCAACAAACCAACAACCACAAGTGTTTTCCACAGTCCACAGACAACCAGCAACAGTTTCCAGAACAAAAAAAACCAACAGATGGTCGAGCACCGAACAAGCAATCCCAGAAAAGAATAGTGAAACAAAAGAAATAACAGAGTATTCGATGCAGCAACACCAGCAGTTCAACAATCACAAGCAGCTCAATCAGGGCAAACAACAGAACTTGGCCAAGACATCTTGACCAATATGAATTCTTCTGTAGTTTTCAGACAATGTTTGGTTACAGTGTTTCTGGAAATTTCCTTATATTTTTTCAGTTTCCTTTAACTCACAAGACGTCTCTCAAGACTAAGTTTTTTTTTTCCAGAAGAACCTCCTCTTTTAGGCTCCAAAAGAATCTCTTTCTAAATGGAAGGTCTGCCTCTTTTATAGCCTGAATTTAGCACTTTACAGGCTGTGTGACAACTCAAAATTCCCCCTCCCCGTTGTTTTTCTACTCAGTTATTTTAAATAACCAAACTCCCATGAGATCCCTGACAGCCCCCTTTTAATATTTATTAAACTAAAACAGGCCATGGGCAGCAAGAATATAATCTGACAGCATGTGCTGTCAGACTATTTTAATCTAAAACAGCTGACCATACGCATGCTGCCCACAATCTGAACTAACTGAACATGGCATCCATTTAAGCTCAAAGTCTGAACTGCCATTATAACCTACCCCCTAGATGTTCTTTAATTCAAATTGAACAAAACCAATAGGCAATACAATTCAGTTCCTAATGGGATTCAAATGCGATCACAACAGAAATAAACAACACGAATCAAGTTGTTACCATTAATGACTGAAACTAATTGACGACATACATCGACTCGACTATATTAATCGTAACACATAACAATCAATCGTTCATATAAACAACACGTACGGAGTCCCGAATGACTTCAGACAACTTTGTTCAATCAACTGGGAACCTATATGAATTAACTCATTTGACGACTAATCTAATTGACGATCATGTATACCACAGAATACATTCAGAACACACAGAAAATCAACTGACCAAATAAAAGGTTTTTTGACAGAGATGGAAGAAATCCGGATGAAAAATAACAACAAATAACAAACAAACACAACGAAACATGCTGACAACTTAATTAGTAGTTGAATAAAACAAAAAGGACAAGAAAAACTTACCGGAAAATGTCCAAACCAAATTGAACCAAATCTGACTCAATTTTGACCCCTTGAGGCCGAACAAACTTTAATCAGGGTGTTCTCACATGAGAACACCTTGATTAAGGTCTATTAGACCTCAAACCTTGTTAAGACTGGCCGGTTTCCAAGGCTATTCATGTTCTAGGTTTTGGATTCTCAGATTTGAGATTCTAAGAGTTGTGGGTAGATTCGGACCAAACCAAGCCTGGTTTGGTCACGAGGGGGTCAGGGGATTGTCTGGTATGAAGATGGTGAGGTTTGGCATAGGTCCGGGTTCGACTCGAATCTTCAAATGAAGATTCGAGGTGAAGGAAGGGGATTCGAGGCTAGGGGGTAATAGATCCATGTTCAGGAGAGTGAGGGGGTCCTAGGGTGTTCAGGAGGTGGTTACCGGCGTTCATGCCGCCGGGTTCTGGTGAAAGGGAAACTAGGGCGGCTGCTAGGGTTTCGAGGGGTTTCAGGGCTTGGTGAAGAAGATGGGGAAAGGTGGGGTTCGGATAGGGGGCGTGGGGTGTGAGGGAAGGCTTATATACGGCGTATAGGATTAGATCCAGGCCGTTAGATCATCTGATCTCAACGGCTGGGATCTGATGGTGAGGGGTGAGATGTGGTCGTTTTGCATTAAAACGGGGTCGTTTGGGTTTAAGTGATGGGTTGGGTTGGACCGGCTAAACAGGTCGGGTTGCGGGTGCTGAGGTGGACCGTTGGATTAGTGTGGTTGAACGGCTCAGATCAGACGCCTGATGCGGCGTCGTTTTGGGGGGTGCCTGGGCAGGCCTGGTTTGGACCGGACTTGTGTGCTGGTTTGGGCCTATTTTTGTTTTATTTCTTGGGCCCAAACTGATTCTCATTCACTCTTTTCTTTTGTTTTTTCTATTTTTAAACAAAAAATGAAAATAATAATAATAAAACAATGAAATTAAAACAAACAACAATGTAACATTTTAACACAATTATTACAAAATATTTAAGTAAGTTAAATCACCACCTAGAACGGACGATGCACATATATATATTTTTTGAATTTTCTTTCAATGACCGAATTACGGTTTGATTGCCATGACAGACATACTTTGTATTTTGATTGATAAGATCATATGCAACATGGACCGAACCACAAATGACTAAACAGCACATGCCACGAAAAAATCGAAAGAATTGTACAGCGGAGTCATTTGTCACTATTTTTGTTTTCTTTTGGAGCGATTGTCCGTGAAGCAAAAATCACGTGCTTACAGCTGCCCCTCTTTGCACGAAGACACGAAGGGTTTTCGCGCAAAGATAAAGCGAGCGATTTTTGCCCGTCCGAATACTCAGTGTGAAGCATTTTTTTTTGAAAAAGATTTGACCGAACCTTTGCTTCAAAGGTTTCCTACATATCCTGGGCTGAACAGGAATCAAGTCAATGTAGTTCAGGAAATTTTGGTAGTTGGGACTACTGTGTGACTGTAGTGCTCGCTGTTGTTGTGCGCTGTTGCATGCTGCTGTAGGATGCTACTGCTCACTGATCTCCTTGTTACATTGTTCTTGAAAGGAAAAACAAGAAGCTAAGCTAGAGTATGAGATCTCATCTATCTTCAACTTGTTCTTGTTGCCTTGCTTTCTTGTTGGCTAACGCTTTCCTCTGATGCCTTTATTTTGTGAACTTGGGAGATGATGCTGGTCCTTCGCCTTTTCTAAATGCCAGTTTTCATCACTTTGCTTGATCTGCTAGGAACATGGCCCTCTTCTTTAAACCTTCCAATGGTTTCTTCAGTGGTATCACAGTTTGTTATGTTGGGCATGCTATAACGTTCCCAAACTGCTTCTTTTGAGACGCGTTCCTTCTTCCTTTTGAATCGCGCTTGCCTTTGCAGCCTTCTGCTTCTTGGTGCTGGGGATTTTATTGTTTCCTGCTTGGGGGTCTCTGTTGTAACCTTCCGCCTTCAGGTAGGGTTACTGATTCCAACATCTAGAGCTGAAAAGTATTCCCGCATTTACTGGTGGGCGACCTAGAACTTAAACGTATTCCCGCATTTTACTGGTGGGCGACCTAGAACTTTAATGTATTCCCGCATTTTACTGGTGGGCGACCTAGAACTTAAATGTATTCCCGCATTTTACTGGTGGGCGACCTAGAACTTAAATGTATTCCCGCATTTTACTGGTGGGCGACCTAGAACTTAAAAGTATTCCCGCATTTTACTGGTGGGCGACCTAGAACTTAAAAGTATTCCCGCATTTTACTGGTGGGCGACCTAGAACTTAAATGTATTCCCGCATTTTACTGGTGGGCGACCTAGAACTTAAAAGTATTCCCGCATTATACTGGTGGGCGACCTAGAACTTAAATGTATTCCCGCATTTTACTGGTGGGCGACCTAGAACTTAAAAGTATTCCCGCATTTTACTGGTGGGCGACCTAGAACTTAAAAGTATTCCCGCATTTTACTGGTGGGTGACCTAGAACTTAAATGTATTCCCGCATTTTACTGGTGGGCGACCTAGAACTTAAAAGTATTCCTGCATTTTACTGGTGGGCGACCTAGAACTTAAAAGTATTCTCGCATTTTACTGGTGGGTGACCTAGAACTTAAAAGTATTCCTGCATTTTACTGGTGGGCGACCTAGAACTTAAAAGTATTCCCGCATTTTACTGGTGGGCGACCTAGAACTTAAATGTATTTCCGCATTTTACTGGTGGGCGACCTAGAACTTTAATGTATTCCCACATTATACTGGTGGGCGACCTAGAACTTAAATGTATTCCCGCATTTTACTGGTGGGCGACCTAGAACTTAAAAGTATTCCCGCATTTTACTGGTGGGCGACCTAGAACTTAAATGTATTCCCGCATTTTACTGGTGGGCGACCTATAACTTTAATGTATTGAGATTGTTTCCCCGTTCTTCCGAGAAAATTTTTGACAATCGGTAAAAAAATTTCTGCCCGGGTTTTTGGTGATTTCCCTGGCGTTGCGTCTTGCTGCCATTATCAATCCTTTGTTTTCATGCAGGAGACAAAAGGATTCAGTCAGTTTCACTTATGGTGGGAAGAGGTGCCTTTCCGGTGGATGCTTCTCCTTCTCTTTCCTTTTTTCTTGCTCCGTGTCCCCATAATTGGTTGGCGGACAAAATCGCTTACTGGGGGTTTCCGGCCTGCTGGGGGACGGTTTTCCATTTATCCCCCTTTTCTTCTCTCTTTTTACAGTACATGCTGTGGGAGTCTGCTTTTACTCTCGAAACCACTCCCTTTAGGAGTTTACTTCCTCCAAAACCGCAGGGCACAACATTGCAGTGCTTGGGGCCAGCCTTTAGGACTGTTGGGGTTATCCTGCATTTGATGAATTCCCCCTCCGGTCTCTGGTAGTAAGCTTTGAAAAATCCTTTTCAAGACAAATTTTAGGAAGAGAAATAAAAGATAGAAAAAGGAGAAAATCTTTCTGAACCAATATTTGGTGGGAGAAGAAACTCAGAAGAACTTATCTGGAGGACATGACTGGTCCCCGTGATCATGACGTGCACCATAGATTCCCAACCCAGTCTAGTTGTATCAATCGATTTGCCCGATGGTCTGACTTGCTGGGGATGATAAATGAGTGTCCATTTCGTTGCGAATGTGGTTGCTTTTTGTTGATCTGTCTTGTCGCCTCATAGTGCCCTTCGAGGGGTTTTCACTAATGAGACTCTCTCTTTTCTCTCATCTCCCGGCGCCTTATGGTGCCTGTGAAGGTTTTCACCGATAAGACTCTCTCATTTTATATCTCTCATCTTACGTCGCCTTTCGGTGCCTGTGAAGGTTTTCACCGATAAGACTCTCTCATTTTATTTCTTCATTGAGGAATCGGGGTGTTGTCGATACGACCCTCTCTTCTGGAGATTCCTTTGACCATCAATTCATTCCCAGTCTTATGATCTCTTCTTTGCTGGGGATCGGTGTATTATTCTCGGCTTTATTTGCCTGACTTGGCATCTCTTGGATATTGATCGGGAGGTCTTTTGGACGTCGATGTTGGTTTTGGTGTGGGGCTAAAGAAAGGCTATCAAAAATGAAAATAATTTTGATGGGTGATCTGCTACAACTTTTGGAATCAAACCTTTGTTGGAACTTAAAACATAGCCTCTGCCCCAGTTTTCTTGCTTGGGGGAATTTTATTTTTTATACTTATGTTGAGCTATGTGCGTTACGCACACTGTGCCTATTATGCACACTATGTACATTATGCATCCTATATACACTATGATGCACACTATGACCGAGCCGTGAGGCGCCTACGTATCCTCTTTGAGGAATCAGGTCAAACGTAGTTCCCACGGTTTTGTATTTCTTATGATTTTTATCTTCTTTTTCTTTTCTTTCTCCTTTTTTTTTTCATTTTCCTTTTTTTCATGTTTTTTCCATTAGTGATTCCAAAAGAGGGGTATGAAAGAATAACTTAAGGCTCAAAGGGGGAAGCAAGGGTTAAAGTGTTTGGATAGAAGAAAGAATTGCCTCCGTCATTTCATTATCCAATAAATACCAGATACAAACAAACGACCAAAAATTGCCATAATCTAAAGAAATTACGCATAATATCTCTTGACTACATCAGAATTGATAGCCATGTTGACACATCTTCCCTCGATATCTGTCAAACACAAAGCACCATTGGACAACACTCTGGTCACGATATAAGGCCCTTGCCAATTTGGGGCGAATTTGCCTTTTACCTCGACCTAATGTGGGAGGATTTTCTTCAATACCTGCTGCCCTACTTCAAACTTCCTGGGGCGTACCTTCTTATTATATGTTATCGCCATTCTCTTCTGGTATAGCTGACCATGGCACACTGCTGCCAATCTTTTCTCATCTATCAAGCTCAACTATTCCAATCGAGCTTTGACCCATTCGTCATCATCAATCCCGGCCTTAGCGACAATCCGGAGGGACGAAATTTCGACCTCCGCTGGTATTACAGCCTCAGTTCCGTACACCAACAAATAAGGAGTTGTACCTATGGAAGTCCGGACGGTAGTGCGGTAACCTAACAGAGCAAAGGGTAATCTCTCGTGCCATTGTCTGGACCCTTCCACCATTTTTCGCAGTATCTTCTTGATATTCTTATTGGCTGCTTCGACTGCTCCATTCGCCTTGGGACGATATGGGGTGGAATTGCGGTGTGTAATCTTGAATTGTTGGCATACCTCTCTCATCAGGCTGCTATTAAGATTCGCACCGTTATCCGTGATGATTACTTTTGGGATCCCAAATCTGCAGATGATATGGGAGTGCACAAAATCCACCACTGCCTTTTTAGTTACCGACTTGAAGGTTTTAGCCTCAACCCATTTGGTGAAGTAATCAATGGTCACTAGAATGAACCTATGACCGTTGGATGCTGCCGGTTCGATAGGTCCAATGACATCCATGCCCCATGCTACAAACGGCCAGGGTGCTGACATCGTATGTAACTCTGTTGGCGGAGAATGGATCAGATCTCCATGTATCTGGCACTGATGGCATTTCCTCACGAAAGTGATACAGTCGTGTTCCATGGTGAGCCAATAACATCCTGTTCGAAGGATCTTCCTTGCCAATACATATCCGCTCATGTGTGGCCCCCAAACTCCAGCATGTACTTCTGCCATAACCATCGTGGCTTGACCGGCATATATGCATCTCAACAATCCCAAATCCGGGGTTCTTTTGTACAACACTCCTCCGCTGAGGAAGAAACCATTCGACAGACGCCGAAGGGCTCTTTTTTGGTTTCCAGTGGCCTGTTCTGGATATGTCCCCATTCTGAGGTATTCCTTGATGTCATGAAACCAGGGTTCGCCATCTGGTTCCTCTTCTACGGCGTTGCAATAAGCGTGCTGATCACGGACCTGGATGTGCAGAGGATCAACATACATTTTGTCAGGGTGGTGCAGCATTGATGCTAAGGTGGCCAAGGCATCCGCAACCTCATTGTGAACTCTCGGGATATGTTTGAACTTCACCGATCGAAATCGCTTGCTCAGATCATGCAAGCATTGTCGGTATGGTATGAGCTTTAAATCTCGTGTTTCCCATTCACCCTGAATTTGATGTACCAAGAGGTCCGAGTCTCCCAAGACCAAGACGTCTTGGACATCCATGTCCGCAGCTAAGCGCAGACCCAGAATGCAAGCTTCATACTCAGCCATATTATTGGTGCAATAGAAGCGTAGTTGAGCCGTAACAAGATAATGGCGTCCTGTTTCAGAAATGAGTACTGCTCCTATTCCAACCCCTTTTGCGTTTGCAGCTCCATCGAAGAAAAGCTTCCAACCCGGCTCCTCAGGTAATTCCAACTCATTTGTATGCATTACCTCTTCGTCGGGAAAATACGTTCTTAAAGGCTCGTATTTTTCATCAACCGGATTCTCTGCCAGATGATCGTCCAGCGCCTGGGCTTTCATGGCTGTCCTCGTCACATAGACGATATCAAACTCTGTGAGCAGAATTTGCCATTTTGCCAACCTTCCCGTGGGCATAGGTTTCTGAAAGATATACTTCAATGGGTCCAAACGGGATATGAGATAAGTAGTATACGAAGACAGGTAGTGCTTCAACTTCTGAGCTACCCAAGTTAGGGCGCAACATGTTTTCTCGAGTTGAGTGTACTTGACCTCATGTACTGTGAATTTCTTGCTAAGATAGTAGATGGCCTGCTCCTTCCTTCATGTGTCATCATGTTGCTCCAGTACACAACCAAATGAATTTTCCAGGACCATCAGGTAAAGAATTAAGGGCTTCCCAGGCTTAGGCGGGACCAATACGGGTGGATTAGAAAGATACCCTTTGATTTGGTCGAAGGCCTCCTGACACTCTGCCGTCCAACCTACCGCAGCATCCTTTCTTAGCAGTCGAAATATGGGCTCACAAGTCGCTGTGAGTTGAGCGATGAACCTGCTGATGTAATTAAGTCTACCCAGCAAACTCATCACCTTTGTTTTGTTCCTTGGCGGTAGCAAATCTCGGATGGATTCAATTTTGGATGGGTCTAACTCAATCCCTCGTCGACTGACGATGAACCCTAACAGCTTTCCTGATGGAACCCCGAATACGCATTTGGCCGGGTTAAGCTTGATATCATACCTTCAGAGTCTTTGGAAAAACCTCCTTAGGTCTGCTACATGGTCCTCCTGACGCCAAGATTTTATGATCACATCATCGACGTACACCTCGATTTCTTTGTGTATCATGTCATGAAACACAACAGTCATTGCTCGCATGTACGTTGCCCCGGCGTTCTTCAATCCGAACGACATTACCCGATAGCAGTAGGTTCCCCATGGTGTAATAAACGCTGTCTTTTCCGCATCCTCCTCGTCCATTAGGATCTGATGATAACCCGCATAGCAATCCACAAAGGATCCGATCTCGCGCCCCGCGCAATTATCGATCAGGATATGAATGTTGGGTAACGGAAAATTGTCCTTGGGACTTGCTTTGTTGAGGTTGCGGTAGTCGACACACACCCTGATTTTTCCATCCTTCTTTGGGACCGGTACCACATTGGCCAACCACTCGGGATATCGAGTGACCCAAATGACCTTCGCCTGCAACTGCTTAATCACCTCTTCTTTGATCTTTACACTCATTTCTGTTTTAAATTTCCTTAGTTTTTGCTTGACCGGAGGGTATGCCGGGTCAGTGGGCAGTTTGTGAATCACTAAATTGGTGCTTAATCCAGGCATATCGTCATATGACCATGCAAAAACATCCTTGAATTCCGTGAGGGTTTTGATCAATTCTTCCTTGACATTCGGCTCAATGTGGATGCTAATTTTGGTTTCTTGGACGTTATCAGCATCTCCTATATTCGCAGCCTCAGTGTCATTTAGGTTGGGTTTGAGTTTTTCCTCAAATTGGTACAGTTCTCGGTTTATCCCTTCGAAGGCTTCACCTTCGTCACATTCAGATTCATTGTCACAAACGTCCTCTTGCATCATTGAGTCGGATTCAGATTGATTTATTAGACTAGGTCGAAGATCCGCTGTGCATGCTATGTCATTAGAACCAGTAAAAAGAGAACTGTTCAGAAAGAAAAAGAACAAAACAAAAATTAAAATAGGACAAAAAAGAGAGAACTTTATTAAACTTGCGGGATAAAAGGGTTCACACTTTTACAAGACAAACGTAAAATTTGGATTACACCCTGGAATAATCCGAACAAAACAAACAAACAAAACATAAATCAAAGCCTACTACCAAGACTCCCCTCGGACAGGAAGAGGAGTAACAGTCCAATTGTTGGTTTTGGCCTCAGGCCCCACAAACTGTATCTCTGTTCTGCTGGAACCTTCTCCAACTTCTACCACACTGACATCAGCGAATAGCCTCTCAAAACTCTGATTCAGGTCCTCATTTATACCGATCAATGGTCCTAGAATCTTTGGGACCGATGACCCCTTGGCACTTGCTTTAACAAAAGACCTTGAGAGACGTGGCACCGGCTTAGGCAGAAACCAGACCCTCTTCTTCATTTTTCGCGCTTGCTTCTTATCTGCTGCGGTTGGTTTGAACCCCAATCCGAAAGTTTCCAGTTTTTTAGGCAAGGTGACAGGTTGGACAATCCCCTGAAGCTCGACTCCTAGGCCCTTTCCCAGCACAAATCCATTACCCAGCATTTCCGAGACCATCATGACTGTCGCGGCAGCTACCCTGGGGTGTGGGATGATTTCTCCTTCAGAAATTTTGTTGGCCGACCCTGTATCAAAAATCTGGTAGACCCAAGGACCTTTGTCATCATCGGTCTCTGTGAAAGGTACAATGGCTCCGCCCGTGGTGCACGTTGTATCCTCGCCGTGTAACACGACCTCTTGTCTTTCCCACTCAAACTTCACCATCTGATGTAGGGTGGAGGGCACCGCTTTGGCTGCATGAATCCATGGTCGTCCCAACAGTAGGTTATAAGATACTATGGCGTCCAACACCTGGAATTCCATGGTAAACAGGACCGGACCAATGGTCAGTTCAAGTACAACATCCCCTACAGTGGCTGTTCCGTTTCCGTCAAACCCTCGGACACAGATACTGTTCTTGTGGATCCTTCCGTGGTCGATTTTTAACTGGTTCTGGGTAGATAGTGGACAAATATTGGTGCTTGAGCCGTTATCCACCAATACTCGAGTTACCATCGAGTCTTCATATTTGACAGCTAGGTATAGAGCTTTATTATGCTCTGTACCTTCCACCGGCAGATCATTATCTGAGAACGTTACCCTGTTCACCTCGAAATTCTTGTTGGCAATGGTTTCCAGGTGGTTTACAGAAATCTCATTGGGTACATGAGCTTCGCTCAATATCTTCATCAAAGCCCGTCGATGCTCCTTAGAATGGATCAGTAATGACAGCAACGAGATCTGGGCCGGTGTTTTTCTCAGCTGTTCGACCACGGAGTAGTCCTGCACTTTCATCTTCCTCAGGAACTCCTCAGCCTCTTCTTCGGACACAGGTTTCTTGGTTGCAACTGGGTTGGTTCTTCTTAGCTCCACCGGAGCAAAACATCGACCTGATCGAGTCAGCCCTTGCGCTTCACAACTAACTTCTTCCACCTGTTTTCCTTTGTACATCACCACCGCCTTTTCATATTTCCAAGGCACAACCTTGCTATCAATCATCGGCAGCTGGACTACCGGCTTTATGGTGACCAGTTCTCTATATGCCCCCTTCAACACAACAGCAGGTGCGGGCGGAACCCCTGATAATACCAACTTGTTTGGCTCGGGTTTGCTTGTCATGGCGGACGGGCTCTTTCCCAATATCACTACTGGCTTGACGCTTTCTCCCTGTGACTGTACCCTCGTTCCCCCACTGGTTGAGACTTCTTTCGGGGCGGCTTGGATCATCATCACTGTTTGTGAGGGTTTTCTCAATTCTCCTCCCTCATACACCAACTCAATCATGTGAGTCTCGTGGTGCGCTGGCAGTGGGTTTTGGTTGATGTTAGGAGCTTCCGGTGTCTGGACCTCGATCTTATTGGTGTCGATAAGATCCTGTATGGCATGCCTTAACTTCCAACACTTCTCGGTGTCATGCCCGAGCATCCCTGAGCAGTATTCACAACTTATTGATCGATCCAAATTCTGAGGTGGGGGATTTGGTTCTCGAGTCTGGACAGGACTAACCAAACCCAATTGCCTCAGCTTGTGGAACAAAACGGTGTAGGTTTCTCCCAACTCCGTGAAAGTTCTCTGTTTCCGCAACCTGTCATTCCTAGCATCTGGATTTCCCCGAAAGCCTGCCCCTGAAGGGTTTCTATATGCCCTCGGTGGAGGGTAGGTGTTTTGTGGTGGTGCATATATGTTCTGGGGAGCCGGCGCGCGCCATTGCGGGCGAACCGGAGGCTGAGTGTATGCTTGGGCCTGGTGTACGGAACAATGTGGTTCTCGAGGTGGATAGAAATTTTGTGGTGGGTTGTATGGGTAGTTTGACCTGTGAGGTCTGGGTTGGTTGTAGTATGGCCGGCCAGCCCTGGACCAACTGCCTGCCTCGATCGTGGCAACCTCTTCTTTCTTTCTTCTCAGCGCACCTCCCGTGCCGCTTTGAATAGCCTGGGTTGTGGCCTTGAGTGCCGAATAGTTCAAGATTTTGTCAGACCTCAGACCCTCTTCTATCATGACCCCTATCTTGACCACCTCGTTGAAAGATTTTCCAACTGTTGTCACCAAGTGACCAAAGTAGGTTGGATCCAATGTTTGCAAGAAATAGTCCACCATCTCTCCCTCTCTCATGGGAGGATCGACTCTAGCTGCTTGTTCTCTCCAGTGGAACCCAAACTCGCGAAAACTTTCCCCGGGTTTCTTCCCATTTCTTAATAATGTGAGACGGTCAGGGACTATCTCGAGATTGTACTGGAAATGACCTGCAAAAGCCTGCGCCAGATCGTCCCAAGTATACCATCTACTGGAATCCTGCCTGGTATACCATTCTAGTGCAGATCCGCTCAGACTTTGGCCGAAATAAGCTATCAGCAGCTCATCCTTGCCGCCTGCCCCTCTCATTTTGCTACAGAATCCCCGCAAATGTGCCATGGGATCACCGTTCCTTCATATAGATCAAATTTAGGCATCTTGAACCCAGCCGGGAGTTGGACGTCTAGGAAAGGGCATAAATCTTTGTATGCTACGCTGACCTGGTTGCCCAAACCATGCAGGTTCCTGAAAGACTGCTCCAGGCTTTTGAACTTTCTCAATACCTCATCCTGTTCAGGGGCTTTGACCGGCTTCTCAATCTCTGCCGGCACTTCCAAGTGTGGATTGTAAGTCTGTGGCTCGGGAGCATGAAACGTTGGCTCGGGGGGATAGTATTGTGTATCGTGAGCCTGAAACAATGGCTCACTGGTCGTTCTTTGCAAAGGGGCTGATGTTGGTCCCACAAAAATGGGAATATTGGGCGTTGGAGAGGTTGATGGGGTGGTGGAGCTTGGGAATCATGAGGGCTTGTTTCTTGATGATAACGGGGATTTGGGAGGCTTGTGGAAGGGCCGGAGTGAGGGTATTCCGGCGTGTGTCCCAGTGTTTCAGGGCTCTTTTGTGTTTTGGCTATGGCTAGCTGCATTGCGTTCATCTCTAGTCCCATCCTTTCAATCTTTTCCATCGCTTCTTTTAACAACTGGCTCATCGGCCTCTCTTCCTCATTGCTATTCTCTGAGGTAGTCATGCTTATTGCTATCGGTCCTTTGGATCTGGTTTGACAGGAGTGTGTTGCCAGAGTTCTTTAACAACTAACTTGTCTGGATCAGACAACAACAAACTTTTGTTAGCGTTAAAGTTTAACAGATTTGATCATAACACATAGAGGATGCAATGCTCTTAGGCAGTTAACTGTTTCTACATGCTTTGCTTCGAACAACATGCGTCATCCCGGTTTGCTCATTTGTCCCCTTTTCTGTTATTTTATTTTATTTTTGTATCTTCTTTTTCTTTATTAAGAGCGGTCGAATCTTATGGGGATTGCCTACGTATCACATCCCCGCGCGAATCAGACCAGGCGTAGTTCTGCCTTAAAGTAAAGAAATACAAAATTCTTGTGAAATCATTAAATTCATTCTCAAAATTTTGCTATTACAAATTACTTCAAACAAGGAATAGCAACAATACAGACTCCACAGTTCTTTGACCCTATTTGATTGAAGGAAAAATAGAAAACAACATACGGGAAAACATCAAAGCCTAAATAAACAAGACTCGACCAAAGGTTAATTTTCCAACTTAAAGACCCGCGAGGCATCATTCGGCCTTTTCGCGGTTCTAGGTGCGAGATCCCTTTCGAGATGCTCCAACTCATGCATGGTCTGTTTGACATAACCCATCACTGCTGAGAGAACGGTAACGCTGGTCATGTTCTCACACCGCCGACACCGTCTGATGATGGCGTGGGCAATGCCCCTGATCTTATCTCTGGCTTGTTTCTTCTCTATGAGTAGGTGTCTTATCTTATCACTGCACGTCTTGAATACCTGTGAGTCCTGTATATGCTGATTCTTCAGTTGCCGCACTTCTGTCTTCATTTGGGCCAACAAGTCGTAACAGTATCTACTCTCCAATTGGAAATCCCTGGCCTGCTTAACTGCTTTAAACTCAAGTGTAGCCATCTCTCTCTTTATTTTGGTAACAGTCTTCTCGTGGTCACGTTTCAATTGGTTCAAGCATCGGCGATGCTTGTCTACTCTTGTTCACCACTGTGCCTTGAACTCTGCCATGACCTTTTCGGATTCTTCTAACCCGACTCGCCATTCCGTGATTTCTCTTTTCAAACCCTTTATCAACTGCTGGTCTGATCGACTTCTGGGCTGCTCCTCAAGAGACAATCTCAATTTTTGGATTTGGGCCTTAAGTTCTTCATTCTCTTGGATCAACCTATTCTTTTCGCTTCGATCCGCCGCGATTTGTACGCTGTTATCAAATTTCAGGCTGTCCATTTGTAGCTTCAAATCACCAATCTCTGCCCGATAACCCTTCTCTTTTGCTAACCAGTTCCATTGCCCTTGGGATGATTCTACGAAATCTTTGAGATGCGGTATCTTAGCCGGTCTTTCGTAGGACAGGCTACCTCTAAACCAAGCGTGATATCCTGGGGCGACTTCCCCTTTTGCCGTATCAATCACACAAGTGTTTGCTGTCAGATGTTGGCACTTACTCCAGATTTGGCGAACTTCTTCTTCAGGGAAATGACCGTTCGGACTGATTTCAATCACTTGGGTACTCAAATCTTCATCTTTCGGTACCACTTGGTACCTCCCAAGTTGCCTCAAAACCCGTTACGGTGCATAGGGTTGGATACTTTTCAGTCCTATCAACAGAAAGTTAGGCCGGGTTGCCGGCATGTATATGATTTCCTCAATAGGTGACCATCCGAGCGTCCACTGGATTTGGCTGGCAGTGAGAGTTCGGAGAAATGAGGTCCATGATGTGACTCCCTCAGGTAAATTGAGCCCTTTGATTCTCGTGTAGAATTCTCCAATACAAGTTTTCTCGGGCGAATCATAACCCAAGAGCGAGGAGCGATGGCATAAATGATCGGTCATCCACATTTGCAACAGTAGGTTACATCCTTCGAAAAAGTCGCCCCTGGCTCGACAAGCAGTGAGAGCCCGGAAAATGTCAGCCACAATCATAGGCGCCAGAGTACTTTTATCTTGGGTAAGCAAAGTATTGACGACCCCGGTTACCTTTAGATCAATGTTTCTATCTTTCCTAGGGAACACTATAAGACCCAGAAAGGCTGTCATAAAAGCCACTAGCCTGTGTTCGTCCCACTTTTGTCGGTTGCCTCTACTGCATAGTTTGAAATCCGGCTTATTGAACCCGCCCACGTGGCCGTATCTAGCATATATGAGGTGGAGACTGCAGAACCCTTTGGCAAGATCTGGATGGTGGAACGTTCGAGGTATTTTTAGGAAATCCAGAAACCGGTGTACCGTGACAGCTCTAGGTGCAATCAAGTATTTGAACCTAAAAGGGGCTTCATCACTTCCGATGTACCCTGCTATTTCTTCCAACGTCGGGGTGAGCTCGAAGTCCGAAAAATGGAACACGTTGTGTGCGGAATCCCAACAAGTGACCAATGATCTGATAATATCACCCCGAGGCTGAACGTTTAGTAGGTCCGGGAGACCTTTCAGATATTTCCTTACTTTGTCTTGCCCTTCTTTGCCTAAGTCGTTCCACCATAACCGCAACTCAAAAGGGATCTTGGTCATTACTGAAAAAGGTTCGTTTTGTATCGTGCTCATCCTGCACATTTATTAGGGTGATTATGCCAAGTGAATAAAAAAACTTTATTTAGAGAAAAATTTTTTGAAAATTGGGGGTCTAAAAACTTTTCAAGACTTTTGGCAAGACAAATATTTTTGCAACAAATAAAGACATATATATTTTGGAAATAAAAACTTTTGGATTTATATATATATACATATATATATTTGTGACAAATAATGAAAGAAATAATAAAAAAACATTTTTTTAAAAAAAATAAGACTCTTTTTTCATCTTCATTTTTACGACAAGACACACTATATATTTTTTGAAAAACAAAATAGAACAACGACCCCTTTTTTATTCTTTTTTTTATTTTTCCTTTGCTTTTAATAAAACAAACTAATAAGACGTTTTTTTTTCATTTTCTCAAAATTTCGGCAGAGTTTTGAGAGTATTTTGGCATTGGTTTTTTTTTTCCAAAAATAAGCAATTAGCTCCTTAACCGCTATTTCTTCTTCTTTTTTGTTTCCAATTTCACATTATTGATAATATTCAAACACCGGTCAGCATGCGGGCGCGAGACAAATAAATGCACGGAAAACAAATATGATGCATTAGGATGGTCCTTTCATATCAGGTTGCTAGTCCTAGACGGACCCAACCCCTGTGTTGAGCCCCCTAAGTCAAATGCAACGTGATGCAAATAAGCGTTCCACTAGGGATCCGGCATGGAGTTTCGTTATACTAGGTTTATAACCTGGGTATATGTTCTAGACTGTGTACCCGAGCGGACAACTCGAGTCGAGGAGGGGCAACTTACCGGGAACCAAAAGGCCGTCCGACTTCGTAACTTATCCGTCCTCTTTCTTATTTTGGGTATTGACACTAACAGAATAGGGAGCCTCGACCAGCGAGCTTCTCCCCGGAGGTAAGAAGAGAGAGGTTTCGGCACAGTTTATATACAGTTCAAATAATATCGAAGCGGTAAAAGCGACATTTAGCACATTAGGCTTAAATATGTAAAAATCAGATAGAACCAAATATAACAATTTATCTAAGCTCGAATTCTAACCCTGAACCAGAGATTCTGGGTTTTCGTTCCCCAGCAGAGTCGCCAGAGCTGTCACACCTCCTTTTTACGCACCCGCGAGGGTGCAAGGGAGTTTTTCCAATTAAAGGACAATTGAAACAGGATTGGTTTAATTATTTCAGAGTCGCCACTTGGGAGATTTAAGGTGTCCCAAGTCACCAATTTTAATCCCGAATCTAGGAAAAGAATGACTCTATATTACAGTCTGTGTACCAGAAATCCGGATAAGGAATTCTGTTAACCCGGGAGAAGGTGTTAGGCATTCCCGAGTTCCGTGGTTCTAGCACGGTCGCTCAACTGTTATATTCGGCTTATTTATCTGATTTTAAATACAATTATGAACCATGTGCAAATTTTATCTTTTAACCGCTTTTGTCATTATTATTATTTTTACGAGAATTGCAACGTCGTGAAAACATATCTCGAACCACGTTACATCAATGTACCCGTGGTTATCGATATATCTCGACTCGGTTGAGATTTGGATTTGGGTCACATAAATGTGCACCCGAATTAAGGAAAATAAATTGTTAAAGGCACGCCTAAAGCAACTAGCGTCTTGTATTTTGGGGAAAGTCGTAATAATTCGTTAAACGGCATATCCCGAATTCTAAATACTTTAATATATACATACATCTAGAGGGCCCCCACAGCTTTGTACATTTTGTTTGTCGAGGCTCGTCTCGTTCTATTTTTAAAAGGAATTTGCGACGTCATGGACATGCATCTCGAACCACGTCACAATCAATGTACCCGTATTTGGAAACACAGTTCGAATCCATCGAGATTTGGATTTGGGTCACATAAATGCGCACCCGAATTTAAGAAGGTAAAATTATTAAATACGCGCTTAAAGAGGCTATCGCATTATTATTCCGGGAGGGTCGTGAGATTTGCTAAATGACCCACCTTAGGGACTGAATGCTTCAACATATATATATTTAACAAGGGCCCCGCAATTTGTGCGTTTTTCTTTATTTTTTGTCGAGGCTCATCTCGTCCTTATTTTAAAAGGATATCCTATAGCAACTACGTTTCTTGTTGCGTTTGTCTCTACTAATTGAAAACAGTAGATAGCCCTAGTTAATTACATGCTTGCAAGTTATCTATACAGAATTCCGAGTGCTTGCACAAAATCAGAAGCACGGCCACGTACACAGTCGGCCGAGCAAAAATTAAGGGCCCAAATCCAGCCCATGCGTGATGGACTAGACCTGGGCCATTGTTTGTTCGATGCAGGCCTGCTTGGTCTGTTTTGACCTGGGCTCGACCTTCGTGAGGTTGAGATTGCAGTCTCCGTGTTCTTTGTCTTAAAACATGGTTTACTAGTTATATGAAGCAGTTTATCAGAAAGGAAAGAACTTAACTAGTAGAGTACGATTTTCATGCTTAGCCTACATTAAAGGACATACTACAAAATTAAACTAAGTCTAAGATACAACCTATTTCATTGGGAATATTTTCACCTATCAGCATACATATATAGACTATCATTCAGCTAATCTATATTGATATACACTGGGCATACAGGCTACTTCTATTGTCAACACAGGAATGAAAATTATTATACAGTACATGATATCTAATGTAACAATCTATGTATGAAAGTCAACTTCAGGTCTTTTCTTTTTGTATTCATGCTCAATTTTCCAATTACATTTGACAGTGTATTGGTTGTGTACCTGGTATAGAGAACAAAAGAAGAAAGGAATGATCAGCTGGGTAGTATGCAACAAACACAGCAACAGCAGATACACAGCAACAACACAGCAACAAACCAACAACCACAAGTGTTTTCCACAGTCCACAGACAACCAGCAACAGTTTCCAGAACAAAGAAAACCAACAGATGGTCGAGCACCAAACAAGCAATCCCAGAAAAGAGTAGTGAAACAACAGAAATAACAGAGTATTCGATGCAGCAACACCAGCAGTTCAACAATCACAAGCAACTCAATCAGGGCAAACAACAGAACTTGGCCAAGACAGCTTGACCAATATGAATTCTTCTGTAGTTTTCAGACAGTGTTTGGTTACAGTGTTTCTGGAAATTTCCTTATATTTTTTCAGTTTCCTTTAACTCACAAGACCTCTCTCAAGACTAAGTTTTTTTTATTCAGAAGAACCTCCTCTTTTAGGCTCCAAAAGAATCCCTTTCTAAATGGAAGGTCTGCCTCTTTTATAGCCTGAATTCAGCACTTTACAGGCTGTGTGACAACTCAAAATTCCCCCTCCCCGTTGTTTTTCCACTCAGTTATTTTAAATAACCAAACTCCCATGAGATCCCTGACAGCCCCCTTTTAATATTTATTAAACTAAAATAGGCCATGGGCAGCAAGAATATAATTTGACAGCATGTGCTGTCAGACTATTTTAATCCAAAACAGCTGACCATACGCATGCTGCCCACAATCTGAACTAAGTGAACATGGCATCCATTTAAGCTCAAAGTCTGAACTGCCATTATAACCTACCCCGTAGATGTTCTTTAATTCAAATTGAACAAAACCAATAGGCAATACAATTCAGTTCCTAATGGGATTCAAATGCGATCACAGCAGAAATAAACAACACGAATCAAGTTGTTACCATTAATGACTGAAACTAATTGACGACATACATCGACTCGACTATATTAATCGTAACACATAACAATCAATCGTTCATATAAACAACACGTACGGAGTCCCGAATGACTTCAGACAACTTTGTTCAATCAACTGGGAATCTATATGAATTAACTCATTTGACGACTAATCTAATTGACGATCATGTATACCACAGAATACATTCAGAACACACAGAAAATCAACTGACCAAATAAAAGGTTTTTTGACAGAGATGGAAGAAATCCGGATGAAAAATAACAACAAATAACAAACAAACACAACGAAACATGCTGACAACTTAATTAGTAGTTGAATAAAACAAAAAGGACAAGAAAAACTTACCGGAAAATGTCCAAACCAAATTGAACCAAATCTGACTCAATTTTGACCCCTTGAGGCCGGACAAACTTTAATCAGGGTGTTCTCACATGAGAACACCTTGATTAAGGTCTATTAGACCTCAAACCTTGTTAAGACTGGCCGGTTTCCAAGGCTATTCATGTTCTAGGTTTTGGATTCTCAGATTTGAGATTCTAAGAGTTGTGGGTAGATTCGGACCAAACCAAGCCTGGTTTGGTCACGAGGGGGTCAGGGGATTGTCTGGTATGAAGATGGTGAGGTTTGGCATAGGTCCGGGTTCGACTCGAATCTTCAAATGAAGATTCGAGGTGAAGGAAGGGGATTTCGAGGCTAGGGGGTAATAGATCCATGTTCAGGAGAGTGAGGGGGTCCTAGGGTGTTCAGGAGGTGGTCACCGACGTTCATGCCGCCGTGTTCTGGTGAAAGGGAAACTAGGGCGGCTGCTAGGGTTTCGGGGGGTTTCAGGGCTTGGTGAAGAAGATGGGGAAAGCTGGGGTTCGGATAGGGGGCGTGGGGTGTGAGGGAAAGCTTATATACGGCGTATAGGATTAGATCCAGGCCGTTAGATCATCTGATCTCAACGGCTGGGATCTGATGGTGAGGGGTGAGATGTGGTCGTTTTGCATTAAAACGGGGTCGTTTGGGTTTAAGTGATGGGTTGGGTTGGACCGGCTAAACAGGTCGGGTTGCGGGTGCTGAGGTGGACCGTTGGATTAGTGTGGTTGAACGGCTCAGATCAGACGCCTGATGCGGCATCGTTTTGGGGGGTGCTTGGGCAGGCCTGGTTTGGACCGGACTTGTGTGCTGGTTTGGGCCTATTTTTGTTTTATTTCTTGGGCCCAAACTGATTCTCATTCACTATTTTCTTTTGTTTTTCTATTTTTAAACAAAAAATGAAAATAATAATAATAAAACAATGAAATTAAAACAAACAACAATGTAACATTTTAACACAATTATTACAAAATATTTAAGTAAGTTAAATCACCACCTAGAACGGACGATGCACATATATATATTTTTTGAATTTTCTGTCAATGACCGAATTACGGTTTGATTGCCATGACAGACATACTTTGTATTTTGATTGATAAGATCATATGCAACATGGACCGAACCACAAATGACTAAACAGCACATGCCACGAAAAAATCGAAAGAATTGTACAGCGGAGTCATTTGTCACTATTTTTGTTTTCTTTTGGAGAGATTGTCCGTGAAGCAAAAAACACGTGCTTACAGCGAACGCGATGCTTTTCCAAGGCGACCCTTCGCGAATGCGACAACATACCTGCGAACGTGAAGCAAAATTTCACTTCTAATCCACTGACTCAAATCCTTCTATGCAAACGCGACAGTACTCCTTGCGAACGCGATGCATCAAGCTCACTCCCCTTCGCGAACGCATGGCCTGCCTCGCGAACGCGAAGGCCAATTTCACACCTTCCTCCTCTTATTCTTCGCGAATGTGAGGAGCCTTATGTGAACGCAAAGAGATAAATTGCTGCAACTGCTGAGATCAATTTTCTGCAACTTTCCAAACTCAAAAGTGGTCCGATTGACCACCCGGAACTCACCCGAGGCCCTTGGGACCTCAACCAAAAGTACCAACACATCCTAAAACCTCATTCAAACTTTCTCCAATCATCAAAACACCTCAAACATCATCAAATTACCCAAAACGCATCGAATTCAAGCCTAAGTTTTCTAAAAACTTCCGAAATACGCTTTCGATCAAAAACCCAACCAAAACACGTCCGAATGACTTGGGATTTTGCACACACATCCCAAATGACATAACGAAGCTACTGCAACTCTCAGAATTTTCATTCCGACCCTCTAATCAAAATCTCACCTACCCACCGGAAATCGCCAAAATACTATCTTCGCCAATTCAAGCCTAATTCTACACCGCACCTCCAAAACCAATTGCGATCACACTCCTAAGTCATAAATCACCTCCCGAAGCTAACTGAATCATCGAGACTCACATCCGAGCCCTTTAACACATAAGTCAACATTCGGTGGACTTTTCCAACTTAAACCTTCTTAAAAGAGACTAAGTGTCTCATTTCTTACCAAATCCACTCCGAACGCTAACTACTCAATTTGATCATATAAAACACGGATAACGAAGCATAATGAAGCAGAAATAGGGAAAATGGAGCGGTAACTCATGAGACGACTGGTCGGGTCGTCACAAAGGGGTACAACATAAGAAACATGATAACATGAAGCTTAGCATTCAATTCAAGGCATACAATAGACTAATCACTACCCCGAGCATGGATAGTATCCCATTGTATGAACCTAGGCTCAACTCCCTCACATGTGCGCCACCCATAGCGCATATCCAACTCCCTCACATGGGAAATCTTCAGCTGCCAAAAACCAAACTCATATCTTCCGTCAACCATCTGAAATCACCCTAAGGCCCCCGGGACCTAAACCAAAAGCACAAACAAGCCATATACCACTATTCAAACTTATACCAATCTTCAAAACACCTCAAACACATCCCAAATCAACCAAAATACTTCGAATTCAAGCCTAAGGTTCCAAAGTCTTCCGAATTATGCTTTTGATCAAAAAGTCTATCAAACCACGTCCGAATGATCTAAAATTTTGCACACACATCCCAAATGACACAATGGACCTACTGCAACTCCCGAAATTCCATTGCGATTCCTAAATGAAAATCTTACCTATCAATAGGAAAACGTCAAAATTCCAACTTCACCAATTCGAGCCTAAATCTACTTCGGACCTCCAAAATACTTCCCGATCACACTCCTAAGTCCCAAATCAACTCCCAAAGTTTTCCGAACCATCAGAATTTACATCCAGGCCCTTTCTCACATAAGTCAACATCCGGTTGACTTTTTCAACTTAAACTCACTCGAAAGAGACTAAGTGTCTCAAATCTTACCAAAACCTTTCCGAACCCAAGCCAACAAACCCAATAACATATAATACCGATAAACAAAGCAATAAGAAGCAGAAATAGGGGAAACAGAGCGGTAACTCATGAGACGACTGGCTGGGTCATCACATCCTCCCCCTCTTAAACAAACGTTCGTCCTCGAACGAGTCAAGAAACATATATGAAGCCTCAAATAGGTGAGGATATCCGCTTCGCATCTCTCGCTCGGTCTCCCGGGTAGCCTTCTACACGATCTGACCTCTCCACTGCACTTTCACTGAAGCTATATCTTTTGACCTCAACTTTCGAACCTGACGCTCCAAAATAGCCACTGGCTCCACATCATAAGTCAAATCATCATCCAACTGAACCGTGCTGAAATCCAAAACATGAGATGGATCGCCAATATTCTTACGAAGCATAGAAACAAGAAATACCAGATGCACACTCGACAAGCTGGGTGGCAAAGCAAGCTCATAAGCCACCTCCCCAATCCTCCGAAGCACCTCAAAAGGCCCAATGAACCGAGGACTCAATTTACCCTTCTTCCCAAATCTCATAACACCCTTCATGGGTGAAACCTTCAACAAAACCTTCTCACCAACCATGTAGGACACATACCGAACCTTTCTATTAGCATACCTCTTCTGTCTCGACTGTGTTGTACGAAGTCTCTCCTAAATCACCTTCACCTTGTCTAAAACATTCTACACCAAGTCTGTACCCAATAGCCTAGCTTCACCCGGCTCAAACCAACTAAATGGAGATCTACACCACCTCACATACAAAGCCTCATATGGAGCCATTTGAATACTCAACTGGTAACTGTTGTTATAAGCAAACTCTGTGAGTGGTAGAAACTGATCCCATAACCCTCCAAAATCAATGACACAAGCACACAACATGTTTTCCAATATCTGAATAATGCGCTCGGACTGCCCGTCCGTCTGAGGGTAAAACGTTGTGCTCAACTCAACCTGAGTACCCAACTCTCGCTGCATAGACCTCCAAAACTGCAAAGTAAACTGAGTGCCCCTACCTGAAATGATAGAAACTTGGACACCATGCAAACGAATAATCTCCCGGATATAGATCTCTGCCAACCGCTCTGAAGAATAGGAAGTACACACAGGAATGAAGTGCACAGACTTGGTCAGTCGATCTACAATCACCCAAATAGCATCGAACTTCTTCAAAGTCCGTGGGAGCCCAACTACAAAGCCCATGGTGATCCGCTCCCACTTCCACTCTGGAATATCCATCTACTTAAGCAAGCCACCCGGTCTCTGATGCTCATATTTCACCTGCTGACAATTGAGACATCGAGCTACAAATCCCACAATGTCCTTCTTCATTCTCCTCCACCAATAATGCTGTCTCAGATCCTGATACATCTTCGCAACACCCGGATGAATGGAATACCACGAGCTATGGGCCTTCTCCAGAATCAACTCCCGAAGCCCATCTACATTGGGCACAGATATCCGGCCCTGCATCTTCAACACCCCATCGTTACCAATGGTCACATCTCTAGCATCATCGTGCTGAACTCTGTCCTTAAGGACAATCAAATAAGGATCATCATACTGGCATTCTCTGATGCGATCAAATAAGGAAGACCGAGAAATCACATAAGCCAATACCCGACTGGGCTTCGAAATATCCAACCTCACGAACCGATTGGACAAGACCTGAACATCAACTGCAAGAGGTCTCTCCCCAACTGGAATATATGCCAAACTTCCCATACTCACCGCCTTCCTACTCAAGGCATCGACCACCACATTGGCCTTCCCCGTATGATACAAAATAGTAATATCATAATCCTTTAGCAACTCCAACCATCTCCGCTGCCTCAAATTGAGATCCTTCTGCTTGAACAAGTGCTAGAGGCTACGATGATCAGCAAACACCTCACAAGACACACCATACAAGTAATGCCTCCAAATCTTTAACGCGTGAACAATGACAACCAACTCCAAATCATGAACATGATAGTTCTTCTCATGGGGCTTCAACTGACGAGAAGCATAAGCAATAACTCTATCCTCCTGCATCAACACACACCCAATACCAGCTCTCAAAGCCTCATAATACACGGTATAGGAACTTGAAGCTGATGGCAAAACTAACACTGGAGCTATGGTCAAGGCAGTCTTGAGCTTCTGAAAGCTCTCCTCACACTCATCCAACCACCTAAATAGGGCACCCTTTTGAGTCAACTTAGTCAAGGGCGATGCGATAGATGAGAATACCTGAACAAACCGGTGGTAATAACCCGCCAAACTAAGAAATCTGCGAATCTCTATGGCTGAGGACGGTCTGGGCCAAATCTAAACCACCTCTATCTTCTTCGGATCAACCCGAATGCCCTCGCTGGACACCACGTGCCCCAAAAAAGCCACTGAACTGAGTCAAAACTCACACTTGGAGAACTTTGCATAAAGCTTCTCCTCCCTCAATCTCTTCAACACAACTCTTAACTCTCAAATGCTCCTCGTGACTACGCGAGTACACCAGAATATCATCAATGAAAACTATGACAAACGAGTCGAGATAAGGCCGAAACACGTTGTTCATCAAATACATGAATGTTGCTGGGGCATTGGTCAGCCCAAAAGACATCACCAGGAACTCATAATGACCATATCGGGTCCTGAAAGTTGTCTTAAGAATATCCAAATCCCTGATCTTCAACTGGTGATAACCTGAACGGAGATCAATCTTGGAGAACACTCTCTCTCCCTGAAGCTGGTCAAACAAATCATCGATACGAGGTAAAGGATACTTGTTCTTGATTGTTACTTTGTTCAACTGCCTGTAATCAATGCACATCCTCATCGTGCCATCCTTCTTCTTTACAAATAGAATCGGTGCACCCCAAGGCAATACACAAGGCCGAATAAACCCCTCATCAAGGAGATCCTGAAGCTGCTCCTTCAACTCCTTCAACTCCGCTGGTGCCATACGATACGGTGGAATAGAAATGGGTTGAGTGCCCGGCACCAGGTCTATACCAAAATCAATATCCCTGTCTGGTGGCATGCCCGATAGGTCTACAGGAAATACATCGGGAAAATCTCTCACAACTGGAACAAAATCAATACTAAGAGTCTCTGCACCGATATCCCTCACAAAGGCTAGGTATGAAAGACAACATTTCCCAGCCATCCGCTGGGCCTTCAAGAACGAAATCACCCTACTGGGAACATAATCAGTCGAACCTTGCCACTCAATCCGTGGCACACCCAGTATAGCCAACGTCACTGTTTTAGCATGAATGTCCAAAATAGAACGACACTGAGATAGCCAATCCATGCCCAATATCACATCAAACTCTACCATACAAAGCAATAATAGGTCCACTCGAGTCTCCAGACCCCCAATAATCACCACACACGACCGGTACACACAGTCCACAACAATAGTATCGTCCATCAGAGTAGATACATGAATAGATGAAACAAGAGACTCACGGAGCATATCCAAATAACGAGCAATATATGATGACACATAAGAAAAAGTGGAACCGGCATCAAATAATACAGAGGCATCTATGTGGCAGACAGAGACAATACCTCTATTCAAAGCATCTGAAATAATATCATCGGGTCTAGCTGGGAGTGCATAGAAACGGGGCTGACTACCACCTGATTGACCTCCCCCTCTAGGGCGACCCTTACCTGACTGACCTCCACCCCTAGATGGCTGGGTGGGAGTAGTGAAGTAACTGGCGCTGAAGCTGATGGCTGACTCCTCTACTGAGATGAACCCTCAAGATGACGAGGACACTACCTCCACATGTGACCCAACTCTCCACACTCATAGCAACTCCCTGGCGCTGGAGACGGGGACTGAAGGGAACCCCTAGCACCGGAATGACTAGCAGATGCACTTGGCATAGAAGAGCCCTAAACTGATGGAGCACAGGACAAACTCTAGGCTGGAAAGGCACTGAGTGATGACTGGACCTGATGAGAACTGTGAGAACCATGACCCGATGATGCCCTACGATAACCTGGGTGAGATGGCTGAGCCTGTCTGAATGGACGACCTCTGTCATGCTGAAAATGACATCTTGAAAGAGCACCACCATAGCTACCAGATCCCCGAGGCCTCTTGGCCTCCCTCTCATCTCGCTCGTGGCGACGAACTGACTCAATCTTGCGAGCAATGTCAATAACCTCCTCAAAAGTAGCACCAGACACCTTCTCTCTGGTCATGAGAATACGAAGCTGATATGTGAGACCATCAACGAACCTCCTAATCCTCTCTCTATCTGTCGGAACCAACCAAATAGCATGACGAGCTAACTCTGTGAATCTCATCTCATACTACGTCACAGTCAAATCTCCATGACGTAACCACTTGAACTGCCTGCGCAGCTCCTCTCTGCGAGACTGTGGCACATACTTCTCCAAAAAGAGAATGGAGAACTGCTACCAGGTAAGGGGTGTTGCACCAACAGGCCTACGCCTCTCATAAGCCTCCTACCAAGTGAAGGCAGCTCCAAAAAATTGAAAAGTAGTGAAAGCGACCCCGGTGGTCTCTAGAATACCCGTTGTACAAAGAATCCTCTAACACTTATCCAAGAAATCCTGGGCATCCTCGCCCTCTGTACCACTAAAGGTCGGAGGCTGAAGTCTACCAAATCTTTCCAATCTATGCTGCTCATCCTCTGGCATAACAGGAGCCACATAGTCCTGAACAGCTGTAACTGGCTAGGCTGGAGGTGCCCCAAGTGTCTGAAGTCCCCGCAGGACCTGCTCAGGTGTGTGAGCGGCGGGAGACTGAGTGCCTCCCCCGGCCTGAGAAGTAGCTGCAGTTGTAGTAACCGAGACCGCCTAAGCTAGGCCAGTGCATACTAATAGAATGTAAGCCAGGGCCTCCTGAAGACCCGGAATCACAATGGGCATAACCGGTGCCTGATCTAGTGCTGTTGGAGCATCCACAACTGGGACCTAATCATGAACTGGGGCGGCTGGTGGATCTGCAGGTGCTGCCCTAGCTGCTGTGCGAGCTGCACCCCTGCCCCTACCACGACCTCGACATCGTCCTCAGCCTCTGATGGCCATATCTGGTGGTACTGGTGGTCGTCCATCCTGACTGGCCGCTCGTGTCCTCATCTGTGAGAGAATAGAATAACAGAAGTTTAGTACTCGGATCAACAGATTCGCACGACAAGAATTTCAAGAATATGAAGTTTTCCTAAAGGTTCTGCAGCCTCCCGAGGATAAATACAGACGTCTCCGTACCAATCTGCGAGACTCTATTAAACCTTCTCATGACTCGTGAGACCTATGTAACCTAGGCTCTGATACCAACTTGTCACGACCCTAAACCCGGACCCGGTCATGATGGTGCTTATCGTGAAACAAGGCTAGCCGACACAAACCCCCAATATCAATTGGATAGTTATAATAATTCAATTAAGTCATTGACATGCTATATATCCCAAAATAAAACTGTAATAGAACAATTTACAGAAACAACATAATCCGACATCGGGGTGTCACCAGTCATGAGCATCTAAACAACTGTCTAAGACTACGAGAGGGACTATGCAGTCTATTACAGAAAACTAATACAAGGGAAAATAAGATAAGAGGGAGAAACACTGGGCAGCGAACGCCGAGCAGCTACCTAGTGATGTCTGAACCACCTGCTGGAAGCAATCAGCACTTGCTAGCGGGACCCGAAGCTCCTGAATTCGCACACAGGGTGCAGGGAGTAATGTGAGTACACAAACTCAGTGAGTAATAAAAGTAAAAGCATCTGAGCGATAAGAAAACACGTAATACACAGCAAGATGCTACAAAGAGGTAGGGTAAAACCTATACAAAGCAATAAAACAGTGAAATCTTATAAAAATACCTTAGTTCAGTATAAGCTTCTTTATAACATCTTTTAACAGTCAAACGAGTGAATGAAAAGTAGCGAGAAAAGATAAACACATAAAATTAGTCCCTCGGGCACAATATCAACATAATTAACCCCTCGGGCAATAACATGGAGCAACATAAGCCCGTCAGGCTATATCACATATTACACTAGGTACCCACGCTCACTGTGGGTGTATAAACTCTGGGAGGGGCCCCTTACGACCCAAGCGCATTATCAAGCCATCTTGTGGCATAATCAAACAGGCTCTCGGCCTCGTATCAAGCCACCTTGTGGCATACAACTCAGACCCTCGGCCTCATAATCATGAATCAGTATAATACTGATGTGACGCGCAACCCAATCCTATAGTATCCTCACAACACAGGCCCTCATCCTTACTCAGTCAGAATCTCACAAGCCACTCGGGCGACAGTAAAACATGATGCTCAACTCAAAATATTGTTTAAAATATCAAAAATAGGTAAAGATGGCTGAGTCGGGAAAACAGTAGAATATAGCATGACTGAGTACAAATATGAAGTCAAAACAGTGAGGAATAGTAGTAAAGAAAATCCCCTAAGTGTCTAAAACAGTTGGCACGAGGCCCAAATATGGCATTTATCCCAAAACATGATGATAGCAAACAGATTTCAATCAATTACACAGTTAAACAGTCATACGGGATGGACTAAGTCACAATTCTCAATGGTGCACGACCTCACGCTCGTCATCTAGCGTGTGCTTCACCTCAAAATAGCACAACAATGTGAAATCCGGGGTTTCATACTCTCAGGACAATATTTACAATCATTACTCACCTCTATCCGGTTCAAACTCTAGCCCGCGATGCCTTTGCCCCTCGAATCGGCCTCAACTTGCATCGAATCTATCCAAAATCAGAATCATGACGTCAAAATATGCTAAGGGAACGAAGCCCATGCGAAAATAATCAATTTACAACATAAATCCCGAAGTTAACCAAACCCGACCCCTGGTCCCACGCCTTGAAAGTCGATAAAATTTATACAATAAACTCCTTATCTCTCCACGAGTTCATACATATCAAAAGTACTAAAATCCAACCACAAATGACCCCTGAAACCCTTGCTTAAAGGTCTTCAATCTCAAGCCCTAGTTTCTTCAATATTTACCCACAAATTTCCATATATTTCAAGCCTAATCAATGAAATAACACCATAGGAACGAGTTTTATGATCAAAATTCTTACCTCAACGAAGTTCCCTCTGATTCCCTCTTCAAAATCCCCCAAAAGCTCCAAAAATCGATTTAAAATGGTGAAGAAAGGCTGAAAATCGCGAAGGAGGGTTTATATACTTTCTAGCCCAGGGTTTTCGCACCTTCAGCCCTTCCTTCGCTTCTGCGATACTACCTCTGCGGTCAAATGCACCACATCTACGGTTCTCACTAATGCGGCCGTTTCCGTATCCGCGATCAAGAAGCCGCACCTGCGCCACCACAGGTGATCGAGCAGCCACTTCTGCGGTCCCAGCCCCACATGGCCAATTCCGCACCAACAACCATCTGGGCGCTTCTGCGAGACCGCACCTGCGATCCCTTAGCCGCAAGTGCGGTTACGACAGCAATGGGAAATCTTCAGCTGCCCAAAACCAAACTCAAATCTTCCGTCAACCATCCGAAATTATCCCGAGGCCCTCGGGACCTCAACCAAAAGCACAAACAAGCCATATACCACTATTCAAACTTATACCAATCTTCAAAACACCTCAAACAACATCAAATCAACCAAAACACATCGAATTCAAGCCTAAGGTTCCAAAAAATCTTCAGAATTACGCTTTTGATCAAAACGTCTATCAAACCACGTCTGAATGACCAGAAATTTTTCACACACATCCTAAATGACACAACGGACCTACTGCAACTCCCGAAATTCCATTCCGACTCCTAAATAAAAATCTCACTTATCAACTGAAAAACGCCAAAATTCCAACTTCGCCAATTCGAGCCTAAATCTACTCCGGACCTCCCAAACACTTTCCGATCACACTCCTAAGTCCAGAATTATCTCCCGAAGCTATTCGAACCATCAGAATTCACATCTGGGCCCTTTCTCACATAAATCAACATCCGGTTGACTTTTCTAACTTAAACTCACTCAAAAGAGACTAAGTGTCTCAAACCTTATCAAAACCTTTCCGAACCCGAGCCAACCAACCCAATAACACATAATACCGATAAATAAAGCAATAAGAAGAAGAAATGGGAGAAACAGAATGGTAACGCATGAGACGACTAGCCGGGTCGTCACAGGATCAATAACATACTTAAACATGCTTTAATGAAATTGGACTGACTGATGTAAATTATGTCATACAAAATGGCCAAGTTTTCTCTAGAGATGGACTTGCCCACGAATATCGTGCATGAAAAAGACCAACCTTCAACTTCAGCAAAACAACACTTGAACTTGAATAGCAATTGGGAAACTAAATCATGCCTGGTTGACTTTAGCATGTTACTAGAGAAAACATGCAAGAACGAGATGTAGACAGAATCTTCATATTTTCTAAAGCTTTAAATCAGTAAGGTTCCAGCTTGTATTTAATCATTCTGATTAGAATGTACTAAGGACATCCTAGCTCTGACTTGCTAAAAGAAATGTTCTAATAATTAATTATTTAACCTAGTGGAATAAATTCATTGTATGTGCGTGTGTTTTCCTAGATAGGTTAAATAAGTTGGGATAATCCTCAATTTTCTAAGTTTTAGTGTCTCATACATGAGTAAGATCAGATATATAATATAACAAAGTATTCTGTTCTAGATTTAATCGATGCATGTGTCTGAACATGCAAGAGCTTCTATATTTGTTCATCGTGCCTAATGCCTATACATGCATACTTGATAGTTGATCCATGTGGGTGTGATTCTTTACCTGTATTTTCTTTTTCTCAAATTAAAATTAATATCTCAGTTTCAATACTCAATTCTTTAATTTTGTTATAAGTAAAAATAAAATATATTCCAGGGTAAATCAAATTAAAAAGGCTCTTTTTGGACCAGTTAACTAAACTAAACGAGATTAGATCAGAGTAATGTCCTCAAATTCACAAAAAAAATACCCAACCTTTTGAAATGACAAGTAATGTCATGGGCTGCTTTCCAGACACGTCCCATGACCCCTTGGTCGCGCCCCATGGCGTTCTAGAAAACCTCACAATGCCTAGAGCCATGGTCGGCCCCGTGGTCTTGACTGCGCCAAATGACAAGCGCGCATGCGCCTCTGTCGCCCCACCGATGCCTCTCGCCAGCGCCCAAGGGCTGGCCAATGACAACAGCGCCGCGCGCCCTGACAATGCCGCACGCGCAGATCCTGATGCCTCGCCAGTGCCCAGCTGCAGACCCATTTCAGAAGCGCCTCGCGCACAGACCCTGATGCCAAGCACCAGCGCCCAGCCTCAGGCCAACACAGCAAGTGTCGCACGCGCCCACAACAACGCGCGCGCAGACCCTGACCCGTAAGACAAAGTTGCTGCCATCAAACTTAGTTCTACCTTGTAATAGACTAAGTCCTTTTCATTTTAATTATAGGCTAGTTTACATCATTTTCATTCAGTGTGCTTCTACAGCTTTATTAGGACTAGTCATGTAATGTTGGTTTATTTTTTTTAAGCATTATTAAGGGGGACCAAACAATCAAACATTTTCAAGCAAGAAATTTTCTGTACTGGTGTCTCTCCCCCTCGACACCGCATCTTTTGTAATCAACATTTCAGTCATCAATAAAATCATCATCATCATTCAAAACCTAATTCTCTCTCAGCTTCCGCAATTGCTCGTGACATTGGTTTTCCCGCACGACACTGACAATCTAGTCTAGCGTGCGGAGGGGACCTCATTGGCGTACAACAACCACACTGACATCGGTTGCTTAGCCTTATTTTTCCCTTCCAAAGACATCAGGAAGGCGTTGCGTAACAGTTGGTATCAGAGCCTAGGCTCGACATCGGACGAGGGAATACATTTGCCATCATCGCCATTTCTGACCATGGTGAATCATGGGGAGCGCCTGGCATCCCTAGAAGAGACGGTTGACCGATTACGACCCATCGTGGATACGGTGCCTGATCAAAACAACAACCTAGTGCAAAGGTTGGACGACCTGGACCGCCGAATGCGACAGGAAGAAAATGATATTGCAAATATCAGTCGGGTCTCTGACGATGACCGACAAATGGCAGCCATCGAAACTGCCAATATTCATGGCAAATTTGAGGACCTCCAACAGGAGCGTGCCGACGATTTAGCCCATCGGCAACAAGAGGCAGACAGACTAACTACCATGCAGCAAACCATAGACGACTTGACAGACAAGCTCAATGTTGTCAATGCTGCCCTACAGAGCCTACTTCGAGGAGGCGACAACCACATCAGGGGTGCAGCAAACCTCACCCCCATTCCACAAAAGCTTAAGATACCGGAGCCAAAGCCATATGACGGATCCCGGGATGCTAAAGAAGTGGAAAATTTCATCTTCGACATCGAACAATACTTCGATGCCTTGGGCCATTTGGAAGAATCCAAAAAGGTAGCGACTGCTGCCATGTATCTTCAAGGCGGTGCCAAACTTTGGTGGCGGGTCAAATACGAAGCCATCAAGGCCGGTGAAGATACTCTCCATACATGGGATGAGCTGAAGGCAGCCCTACGCCTGCAGTTCCTCCCTGAAAAGGTGGAATACAATGCAAGGAGAAAGCTACGGGAGCTCCGCCACACCAGATCAGTGCGAGAGTACATGTGCGAATTCTCCACACTCATGCTAAACATACGCGACATGGGGGACAAAGACAAACTCTTCGCATTTATAGAAGGTTTGAAACCTCATGCCCGTATGGAACTACAGAGACAACGGGTAGACACCCTGCCCAAGGCCATTCAAGCTGTAGAATGCCTTGGCGATTATCATTTGGGATCTCAGAACGACATGCCCCAACCGTCTGTCCGAGGGGGATTCAATTGGAACCATCCCAGCAATGGTGGCCCAAGCAAAAGTGGGGGAGATCGGAGTGCATTCAAAACTAAGACTCCTCCCTCCAGCAGCAACAGTGCTGCATCCATCAACAACAATCAGGGGAGAAAGTGTCCCTCAGAATGCCGTCATTGCGGCGGGGCACATTGGAACAATGAATGCCCAAACATAAAGGTCAATGCTCATCAGACTGTCAAGGATGAGTCAGACGCATCAGAAGAAGACCAGATAGGTGCCTTCAATGAAATTGTTGGCTCTATCCCCCATACCTTAGCGGGGACCAGTGCCTGTCCTTCTAAGAAAAAATCAGTCCCAATCACCAAGAAAGGGAAGGAAAAGATGGACGAGAGGCCGCCTAAACAAGCGAGGACCCTAATGTTCGTCGAATTGAAAGTGAACGGCAAGCCCTTTCACGCATTGATAGACACGGGTGCTACCCACAACTACTTGTCTCAACCCAAGTAGAGCGCCTGGGTCTTGTCGTGCAAAAGAGCAAAGGTCGCGTCAATGATATCAACTCACCACCCCAGACATTGGGTGGAACAGCTACAAATAAAAAAGCCATCATACAAACAAAATCCCTTTTGAAATTGTTACCGGACAACAACGGCTTCTCCCGCAAACGGTGAATGCATCAACCATGCCGAAATCTCCTCGAGCTGCCAACTTCTCGAGCGAATGGGAGCGCAACATGGGGATAGTGCGGAGCTATCTCGTCAAAGCCCAAGAGCGGGCAAAAAAGATTCACCGAACAAAATCTTTGTTTTGCCCAACATCAAACAGGGGACAAAGTAATGTTATGCATCCCAAAGCGGTACTTGTTTGCAGAGAGGACCCATGACCCTCGCCTACAACAAAAATACATCAGGCTCCTGCCCATTGAAAAACGCATTGGGAAGTCCACATACCAGGTGAAAACTCCATCCTAGTGGAAGATCCATCCAGTCTTCCATGTCAGCCGCATGAAATCATTGCGTCGCTACAACAACAAGCTCACAGGACAGAGGGGCGCAGACCTCCCATCCAACAACCATCATCATCATCATATGGCTCCGAGGACGGCGCCAACTCAGGTGGGGGAGAATGTCATGGGCTGCTTTCCAGACACGCCCCATGACTCCTTAGCCGCGCCCCATGGCGGCCTAGCAAGCCTCACAATGCCTAGCGCCATGGTCGGCCCCGTGGTCTTGGCTGTGCCAAGAGACAAGCGCGCATGCGCCTCTGTTGCCCCACTGATGCCTCTCGCCAGCGCCCAAAGGTTGGCCAATGACAACAGCGCCGCGCGCCCTAACAATGCCGCGCGCGCAGATCCTGATGCCTCGCCAGCGCCCAGCTGCAGGCCCATTCCAGCAACGCCTCGCGCACAGACCCTGATGCCAAGCACCAGCGCCCAGCCTCAGGCCAACACAGCAAGTGTCGCGCGTGCCCACAGCAACGCGCGTGCAGACCCTGACCCGTAAGACAAAGTTGCTGCCATCGGACTTAGTTCTACCTTGTAATAGACTATGTCCTTTTCATTGTAATTATAGGCTAGTTTACATCATTTTCATTCAGTGTGCTTCTACAGCTTTATTAGGACTAGTCATGTAATGTTGGTTTATTTTTTTTAAGCATTATTAAGGGGGACCAAACAATCAAACATTTTCAAGCAAGCAATTTTCAGTACTGGTGTCTCTCCCCATCGACACCGCATCTTTTGTAATCAGCATTTCAGTCATCAATAAAATCATCATCATCATTCAAAATCCAATTCTCTCTCAGCTTCCGCAATTGCTCGTGACATTGGTTTTCCCGCACGACACTGACAATCTAGTCTAGCGTACGGAGGGGACCTCATTGGCGGACATCAACCGCACTGACATCGGTTGCTTAACCTTACGTTTCCCTTCCAAAGAACATCAGGAAGGCATTGCGTAACAGTAATAATGGCCAAAAACAACCTCAAATGTAAAGGCGGTTGAAAACATCTTTAATATTAATGATAAGCATTGGTATCCAACACTTAAAAGCTATTTATGATTATATAATGAAATGGCAATCTTATTATATAGGAACCAATTATAAACACAAAGTAAGAGCAAGACTATTTATGAGACCTTCACTAGAAAATATCACAATATATGAATGAATAACATAGACATCCTTAATTGCTAAGAGTAGAACTATTTATGGAATAACATTACGCTTACGTATCGTTACTCGGATCATGTCAAAAGAAAGGAGGATTAGCCTTAACATACCTGGAATAGAGAAAAATACATATGACATTCTTGGGAAAAATTGTACCGTGCTCTCTTAGAATCACAAAATCTCGCTATTATTATACTGTATAATTTCGTAAGAGTTCCTTTATTAACCAAAAAATCACGTTGCTGAGATGCAAACTTCTGTTGGTACTTCATTAATTTTCAAAAAAAAAAAAAAAAGAGGAATGTAAACTATTGCTTGTTGATTTATATATAAAGAAGGTAAGATAAGATAAGGATATGATGCAAAGTTAGTTAACTTTGGCAGTGGAACATGACTCATTAGATAAAGGTCTAACTTTATAAGGGATGTTGGGCATGTATCCACCATAATAAAGTTATACATATCACATTACTTCATGTAGAGGTACTAGAATATATATAAGTATATGGTATAAATAACAAATCCATGTATGGTAATAAAATTAGGAATTAAAAGTCCTTGTCTCGTACCTTCAAAATTATTTAATAATCAACTCATAACATTTCTATTTAAAAAAAATCATAAGTGCTTTATAAATTTAAACTATACTAATATATCATAGACATTATGACACTAGAAAATATATGTTGTAAAATTATAATTTTCCATCCAAATATCAAGAGTATATATTTTTGTACTATAAATTCTCAAAATGGGTAAAAATAACTTTTATTATGAGAAAATAATTTCTAAAGAGGATAAAAACATAACCTTTCTTATAAGGAAGAGATTTCTTTTCTTATAATACATAAAATATTATTTAAAAGCTTCCTCCTATTATGTTTAACTAACACTAACTTTTTATAATCATATTTATCCAACATTTACAAAAGAATGTTTCTCGTAAAAGAAAGCACCATATCAAGGCAATATATAACGTTTTCAAAATTCAATAAACTTACGGCGTCTTAGATCTATAACTTCATATACGACCTTAATCTCTTCCAACTAACATGGTTTTACTACAATACATCCAAACACTAAGGTATGGGATGTAACACGGTCTCCCCCCAGGTGGAATAAAAGTAAGACTCCCCATGCTCTCCTCCTTCCTACTCAAAGCGTCAACCACCACATTAGCCTATCCCGGATGATAAAGAATGGTGATATCATAGCCTTTCAATAGCTCTACCCATCTCTGTTGCTTCAAGTTCAAATCATTTATCCTGAATAGATGTTGGAGACTCCTGTGATCCGTGAACACCTCGCAAGATATACCATAAAGATAATGTCTTCAAATCTTGAGCGCGTGAATAATGGCTGCTAACTCCATATTGTGCACTAGGTAGTTCTTCTCATGGGGCTTTAACTAACGCAAATCATAAGCAATCGCTATACTATCCTGTATCAACAAACACCCACTGCTAACCCATGAAGCATCATAATAGACTGTATAAGAACCCGATCTCGAGGGCAAAACAAAATTGGAGTTGTAGTCAATGCAGCCTTGAGCTGCTGAAAGCTCTCCTCACACTCATCAGACCACCTGAATGGGACAGCATATGCGTCAATCTAGTCAATAAGACCGTTATAGATGAAAACTCCTCCACAAAACGGTGATAATACCCAGACAACTCAAGGAAACTACGGATGTGAGTATAGTAGATAGTCTGGGCCAACTCTGAACTGCCTCAATCTTCTTTGGATCCACCTTAATCCCTTCATTAGACACCACGTGACCCAAGAATTCCACCGAGTCTACTAAAACTCGCACTTGGAGAATTTAGCATATAACTTATTTTCCCTAAAAGTCTGGAGCACAATCTTCAAGTATTGTTTATGCTCCTATCGACTGCACGAATACACCAATATATCATCAATAAAGACAGTGACGAATCCAGATAAGGTTGAAATACGTTGTTTATCAAGTACATGAAAGTTTTTGGGCCATTAGCCAGCCCAAAAGACATCACCAAGAACTCATAATGCCCATAACGGGTCCTAAAGCCATCTTAAGAATATTTGAAGCCATGATCTTCAAATGATGGTACCCCGATCTCAAGTCAATCTTCGATAATACCCTAGCGCCCTCAAGTTGATAAAATAAATCATCAATGCGCGGTAGTGAGTATTTGTTCTTGATAGTAACCTTGTTCAACTATCTATTATCAATGCACATTCTCATAGCACTATCTTTCTTCTTCACAAATAGCAGGTGCAACCTAAGATGACACACTAGGCCTGATGAAATCCTTATGAAGCAATTCATGTAACTGTTCCTTCAATTCCTTCATCTCTACTAGTGCCATGTGATATGGTGGAATAGAGATAGCCTAAGTTCTCGGCACCAAATCAATACCAAAATCAATATCCTTATCGGATGGCATGCCCGATAGGTCTTCATGAAACACATTTGAGAAATCCCTCACTACTGGACTGACTCAACATTAGGATTATTAGCACTAACATCTCTCATGAAGGCAAAATATGTCAAACACCCCTTCTCAATCATCCGTTGAGCCTTCAAATATGAAATCACTCTACTAAGAGTGTGACCAACAGAACCTCTCCACTCCACCCTAGGCAACCCCGACATCACCAATGTCACGGTCTTAGCATGACAATCAAGAATAACATGATATGGAGATAACCAATCCATACCCAAAATCACCTCGAAATCAACCATATAGAACAATTAAAGATCGATTCTAATCTCAAAACCCCTAATGTAACCATACAAGACCAATAGACAAGAACCACCATAATAGAATCACCCACCAATGTAGATACATGAACAAAAATATCAAGAGAATCACGAGGCATATCCAAATAACAAACAAAGTATGATGACACATAATAATACTGAAACAATACTTGCGATCTTGGCGTCGGAAACAACTGCCTCTGTCCTAGAGGAATAATGGGCCTGTTCACCATCTGACTAGCCTCTCCCTCTAAGGCAACCTCAAACTGACAGATCCCCACTCTAGTTGGTTGTGTGGGTGGTGTAGCTACTTGTACTGGAACTATAGTTTGTGTACTCTGTTGTGGAACACTACTCAAAAATCTAGGGAAATACCTTTTATGATGACTTAAGTCTCCACACTCAAAAACACCTTTCTCTAATGAGGCTGCTGACCATACGACTAACCTCGATACCCCGAATAGCTGCCTGTGGAACCCTCAGCGGATGAAGTACAGCAGGAACTCTGTGCTGGCAGTACACTAAATGATGACTCAACTGGGCAAACACTGTATGAGTTGTGGCTAAGTGTTCAACCATGGGGAAACTGACGAGCTACCTGTGCAAGCCTAATAGGACAACCTTTGTTGTAATGTGATTAGCCTCCAAATGAGGCACCACCCGAACCACAGAGCCTTTTTTCCTCCCGCTCCTCTTTATGAAGCTTACAAACATACTCCAAACATCTAGCAATCTCAACCACCTGGTCAAATCTAGCATCCGTCTCTGACTCTCAAGCCATACTATATCGTATATCATAGTTGAGTCCATCACCTGATCCTCTCCCTCTTAGTAGGAACCAAAAATACTACATGATCTGCCAACTCTATGAATCTCATCGCCTACTGGGTAACAGTCATGCACTCTTAGCATAGATGCTCAAACTCCCTATGCAACTCCTCTCTACGAGTTTGTAGGAAAAACTTCTCCAAAAAGAGAATTGAGAATTGATACCATGTGAGTGGTGTTGGGCCAGCTGGCCTTCCAGACTCATATGTCAGCCACCATCAGTAGGCTGGCCCCGTCAATTGAAAAGTAGTAAAGCCGACTCCATTGAAGTCCGCAAGACCCGTTGTGCGAAGAATTTAGTGACACTGATCAAGAAAACCCTAAGCATCGTTTGACTATCCTCTATTGAACTAGAGAGGGTGAAGCCTCTGAAATCTCTCTAACCTCTTTTGCTCCTCATCAGTCAAAGATGGACTAGCCTCAGCTCGAGCAACAACAACTGACTGAACTGGAAAAACCCTAGTGTTTGATAACCCTAAGTTAGCTACTCTGGTGTACAGGGCGCGGGAGTTTGGGTTCCTTCTCCAAAGTGAGAGGTAGATGGTACAACATGTATCATACCGGCTTGAGCCAAGCTCGTGTACACACTCAAGATCCGGGCTAAGGTCTCCTAAAGACCAGGCATAACAATAGGTACTTGTCGGTGTCTGAGGTGGTCCCACCGGCTTAATAATATCCGGAACCTACTCCTCCACTGGAGAAACTAGTGGCTCTATAGGTGCGGCTCTAGTTGCAGTGCGAGCCCTACCTCGACCACTGCTTCTCACGGCTCTACCTGAAGGAATTGGTGCCTGCCCATCTGATATGGCTGAACGTGTCCTCACAAGCTATGAGAGAACATAAGGGTAGAGGTTCAAACTTCGGAAGTTACAAATCCACACGATAAGGATGCAAGAAAGTGAAGATTTTCCTAACAATTCGGTAGCTTCTCGAAGATAAGTACATACGTCTCTGCATTGATCCTCAAGACTCTACTAAACTTGCTCATGACACGTATAACCTATGAACCTGGCTCTGATACCAACTTGTCATGACCCAAAATCACCAATTGGTCGCGATGGCACCTAACTTGCTTGCTTGGCAAGCTGAACATAATAATAGCGGAACAAGATAACAGAAATACTACAAGTTTAAAGTCAATAACATAAATAATTGCCTCGATACATTAAAATCCCTCAAAATTAGTAATCGAAGTCATGAGCTCTAAAATAGAAACAAGTCTGGAGTATAAAATGAAAATATGGTCTAAATGATAAACAACAACACTAAAATGGAAAAGAGATGTGAAAGACTGTGGTCGATATGCAAATTTGCATTGTCTCTCAAAAATAGTCACAGCAACAAATCACACTGACTCATGGCTCAGTCCAACACCAAGATATGCGCAATTAAGTGCATAGTGTAGTATGAGTGCAACCTACCCCATATACTCAATAAGTATTACAGCTAACCTCGGTGAGGTAATAGAGACAAGAATTATCAATGATACTCGCTAATAACCTGCTCAGTTCATAAACTTCACAAGTCCACAACAATAATATCATCGAATCATAAATACAGATAAAGCCACCTTGGTGCACAAGAGATAACGTGACATGCTCTGTTATAATTAACAATCTAGCATAAAGAGAAGATATGCATAAAAGGCATGTATAAATTCCTAATATAGCATATAGAGAAGATATGTGAATAAAACATGTATACATCCATAGAAATTTCAAGTAGAGAAGAAATGTAATAACTAAATCAAACACTGGCTAGTTTTTCTCATACCGTGTGTACACCATCAAGACAGAAATAGAAGAGGGTGACCCTAGGAGGATGAATCCTTATCCACATGCTACACAGACAACTTACGTGCCATATATAACCACCTCACGGATAACTCACGTGCTAACATAACTCATATATGATACATACTATGAACAAAAATACGGATATAGCAAAATACGCGGAATCAAAGTAAGACCTATACCTATAATTGATTGGACAAACAAGAACCAATTAGACTATGAAGCCTAATTACCTCTATGAATTTAATCAATTATAACCCTAAGTTAAGAGAACCCTGAATAGATTAGAAACTCCTGAAACTCGGATAATTAATTAAGTAATTAAGCAATTAAGCATTTGCTACTAATTATCACAAACTAGACTCATTTAACACTAATAAATCCACACAAACTACTCATGTGCTATCAACCCAGTCCATATCACACAGAGAACCATATACAAGAATATATGTACATGAACAATGGTATCAAATCACATACTCATGAACTGATATAAATGACATGCTAAGATGTAGGCATGTGCGAAGTGTACTACCATAGTTCAAATCAGGCGATTACGCCAATAGAATAACAATTAACATGTTTGAACAAGAGATCAGCCATCAAATAATCTCTAACATGATTCAATTATCTCACAAAATGGGGCACAACATAAGAAACGTGATAATATAAAGCTTAGCAATTAATTCAAGGCATATAATATCCTAATCATTATCCCGAGCATGGATAGTACCCTGGTATATGCACATGGGCTCAATCCCCTCACATGTGTGCCACCCATAACGCGTAGCCAACACTAATAACTCCGATAACTAGTGCTTACACCAAGTTTAGGTAAGATTCTTACCTCAAGCAAGCCAAATCAATACTTTAAGAATCCCTTCCCGCATGATCAACCTCTAGACGGTTTTAATCTAGCCAAACTAACTGAATATCATCAATAGAAGTCATATGAAACAACTCCAAACAATAAATCTAAGATCTTGATACAATTATACAAAGTCAACCTCAAGCCACATCCCGGAACCTGACAAAACTCATAAATCCCGAATACCCATTCCAATACGAGTTCAAATATATATGCTTTATCCAAATCCAACCTCAAATTGACCCTCAAAACACCAATTTTCACTCTAAAAAAACTATGGCAAAACCCCCCCAAATTTCACCTTCAAATTACATAATCTAGGTGTAATAATCTATGAAAAATTAATATCTAACATCAAAATCAAGTAGAGTTTACTTACCCCTTCAATTGTAGTAAAAAATCCTCCAAAAATTGCTTGAGCTCCATAACTCCAAATAATGAAAAATGACCAAACCCTCGAAATAATATAATCTGCCTAGAAATTCCGTATTTGCATACAAAAATCCCCTGTAAGGCCTTATAAAATTTTTCCAAGGACTTTAAGATTTTGTGGTGGTGAGATAGACTAACATGTACGGAGGTAGTAGCTAATCTTCGCTGCGAGCAAGCTCGCTACGGTACAGACTTTTTGGGTTGAAGAATTCACTAAGTAGTTGATGAAAATTTTTGGCAGAAGAAGGAAATTCTGTGGTCAATTTCGCGATCGTAGAACCATTCCACGGGCCGCATAATCATCGCAGAGTTGAGCGGAAAAATAGCAGAATTTTGAAGGTTATTTTGCGGTCCATTATGTGATCACATACCTATTTCGCGGTCCACACTTCCGTTGCAGATTTGGCAAGAAGAATTTTGGAGGGGGATTCTGTGGTCCATTCTGCAGCCGCATAACTGGTCTGCGGACCGCAGACCTGGCCGTAGACTTATCAAGGCCAGCCCAATTTTTGGGATCATTTTTTCGCTCCATTTTGCGGGCCGCATATCTTTTCTGCGGTCCATTCTGCAACCGCAGAGTTGAGTTTAGAGGGTCCATCTTTCTATTTTTATAACCCGATCCCATTTCTTATAAAACAATTTAGGGTTATTTTGGTTTGGTTAAAACGCCTATTTTAGAGACAGGAGAGTGCTTTAGAGAGAGAGAGAAGGGATCCCTAAGTTCTTTGATCGTCAATCATGGCCCAATCTTGAAGAATCAAGGGAATCACTCACTAAACCATCATCTATCCGGGTAAGTCCTTCTCCTAAGCTTTCATGCAAGATGTTATGGGTTTGTATGTTGTGGGGTTGGAGATAGGCCAATGTGCGAATAAGAGGTAGTATGTGGAATTGTTGAACTATTTGGGGTAAGTTCTTGTTAAAATTGGTTGAGGGGGTAAGATATTACCATTGTAGAGCTTTGTGGTTGATTTTGCATAATAGGTGTTGGATAAAATTACCAAGAGAGTTATACCATGAGAATCGTTCTAATTATTATTCGATTTTTGCTATCTTCCTATAGATTGATATTGCGAGAAGTTTTGGGGAGTTGTAGTAACTTAATGAAAGCTCAATCAAGGTATGTTGGCTAAACTTCTCTCTTAGAATCGAATTCCATGATGTTTTCGTAAGTTTCAAGTATGGTTGGCCCAGGTTCCTAATTTCCATGTTCCGAATTGTTCTTAATAGATTTGATTATCCCAAGTAAGAGTTGTCTTGAAAGATGTATGTACTTAAATGTGTTTCAATTGATCCTGTTACATTATGCTCTCTTCGGGAATGTGTTCGAGTATGGTTTGTGTATTAAAATGTTATGACTTCAATTCGCATTTCAAATGAAAATTATTATGCCAAATTATGAAAGAAAAACCCAATATTCTTAAGACTCATATAGCTCATATACATATCAAATCTTTATTTCCAAGTGCCCTTAATTGTTGATAGCCTATGATGATTTTTGGAAGTGAAGGAAGTGAGGGTAAGATATAAAACGTGGCCATGATTGTTGTAACCATTGCATTTGATTTGAATTCATGTTTCAGTCGTAAATTACCATGCTTTCCTATATAAGTATTTCTAATGTGATTTGAGTTCTTACATTTAGAAATTGTGTATTGCCCTTTCGGAAAAAAGTAGTTCAAAAATAGATGGTGTCTCACTCGTTTATGGTTTTTAACATGTGCTGCGATTGCAAGTCATGTTCCTCCATACTTAGGAAGGAAATCCATTGTGTTTAAAACCTTCATTACTAATGAATTTAAAGTTATGATTTCTAGAATATTCTATATGTTGATGTTTGTGATGATGATCCTTGAAAGTAAAGAAACGAAAGTGCGGACTAAGAAATATGGCCATCGTTCCATGAAGGAAGAATCATATGTATGGCCAAAAGAGCCAATGAAATAATAATATTGTGAGCAACTGAAAAAATTAATGAAGCTATATATGGTGTAAAAGGTTATAAAGTGAATGTATTTGTATTTTTGTTTCCTTTGTATGCAAAACAAAAATATTTTTGGGAGTATCGCTAGTCACCTAGGAAAGGTAGGTTGAAATAACCTAACCCCGAAACTACGCATGCCGTAGGTGTGACTGAGGGGTAAATCCACATATTGATATGATGAGATTATTTTACTTAATTGGGATGAGATGATTACTAGCAGAATGTGATGTCAACCCACACGACATTATAGTGAGATGACTTAGTCGATCGGGCTGAGATCGGATGTCATGCTGCGCACATGGTAGTGTTATGATTGGATGTCTCTGGGTGAGACAGACAATGGTGTATCAGTACTAAAGATCTCCAACCTAAAATATTGTTATTTACTTTAAATTTATCTTTCTCTTAACTTGACATTGTTATATTGTTTGAGGCTCTCTTGATTTCATGTTATTTCTCATTGTACTGTTACTCGTTCTATTGAGAGGGTGTTTAGTCTTACATACTAGTACTATTCCATATGCACTAACGTTCTTTTCGCCAGGGGCACTGCATCTTTAACGGATGCGGGTGGTTCCACAGTAGGTGGTTCCACAGTAGGCAACATTGGTCAGTGATATCGGTACACCTTCTTCTCAGCTGACTTGGTGAGCCCCACTTCATATCAGGGTCTTATATCTTTTGTACTTTATGTAGAGCATTCTGTAGTATTGTCGGGGTCTTGTCGCCAGCACCATCATACTACTCATTTGTATCCATAGAGGCTCCGTAAACACAACGTGGGTTGTATGTTAGTGTTGGAAAAGTCAAATTAGAAATATTGTAATTTATATCACATGTTTCCACCTCTAAACTATGAATGTGTAATGAAATATTTTGAGAAATTTTGAATAAAGTTCTAATGGTAATGCAGTTGATATTTTTCATGTAATCTTCTCATTGTCTAATTGATGGAGTACATCTTCACTTTATTCATGGGTAAGGTTGGGTAGGAAGCATCTAGTAAGCTTGCTTGATCGGGGTATCTTGGTTAAGCGTCGGTCACGCTCCCCGAGGTCGGGGCATGACATCCCTTTTCTGTGGTACCACATCTGCATAAAAAGCCTTGTAGATGCGGAAGTCATATACTTCCCAACCTCCTGCTTCTACGAAATCTGCATCTCAGAAGCGCATTAGCTTCTGCAAAAATTCTCCGCATATGCGGATTTCCCCTTGTCTCCAGTCCATTACCGTTTCTAAGCAACACTAGCGGCTCTTGCGGCTTTGCATCTGTGACCAAAATTTTGCAGCTGTGAAAAAACCAAAACTCAGCAACCATAGCAATGCCAACTCAATCCAACATGATACGAAATTCATCCAAAACACAATCGAGGCACCCGGAACCTTATCCAAATACACAAACTAATCCCATAACATAATACGAACTTACTCGAGGCCTTAAATCACACAAAATAACATCAAAATCACGAAAGCCTAAGGAACTAATCAGATTTTAACTTCCAAAACTCATGCCGAACTACATCTAAACAACTCGGAATGACCTCAAATTTCGCATACAGGTCCTAAATGACACAACTGACTTATTCTCACTTCCGGAACCACAATTCAAACCCGATATCATAAAACTCAACCCTCGATCAAACTTATGAACCTTCCAAACGTTTAACTTTCCAACTTTCTTCAAACCTATTGGAACCATCAAAATACCATTTTGGGATCGTCTACACAAAAGTCAAACTCCGATCAACCTTCACAACTTAAGATTTCAACCTCGGAACTAAGTGTCCTAATTCAATCCAAAACTTCCTTGAAACTAAATCAACCGCTCTCGCAAGTCACATAACAACAAACACATATATATAAAGCATCAAATAGGAAAAACGAGGCTAAAATACTCCAAACGACTTGCCGGATTGTGACATTTTGGCATGAAAAAAAATTATATTTTGAAAAAATAAGTAGTTCTCTTACTTATTTTCTGGTCCTTGACTAATCTTAGAAAATACTATGAAAAACAAAATAGGTGAGGGTGGAGGAAGGAGCAAGACAGTGAGAGTTTGGGAGGTCTAAGGATCAGGGTCAAGGGTCGAGTGTCTAGTGTCAGGGTTAGGGTTTTGATGGTTTGAAGGTCGAGGGTCAAAAGGTGAGCAGGTAGGCCGAGGTGCGGGTGGGCGGGCTAGTGTCGAGGGCAGGAGAGGCTGGTCTAGTGTTCGGGGTTCAAGGCCCAGGTTCAAGGGCCTAATGAGTGGTGAGTGGGCTAGGTGCAAAGGGTAAGAGGGGTATGGTGGGTTAGGGTGCGGGTAGGTTAGGGAGGTTAAGGGTGGGGGGAGTGGATATTTGGGTAAAAATTGTGTGGGGTAGCCACTTTTTAAAGTGATATTTACTTTTTATCTAGCATTTTTAATGCTTAGCAATAGTAGCCACTAGTCTATTAAAATTAATATGAAAGACATGTTACCCTTTCTAAGTTTTTATGATCGGCAGGATTCTCATTACTTTTGGGCTTGCTATCGTCTTCATTGTCATGGCTGTGGTTCGCGTAAGACAAATTTGGCCTCCAAATGAGATTCCTCTAAAGAAAACGTTGCTACTATTTTACTTTCTCAAGAAGATATTATGCTTCTGCCATTTCTCTTGGGGCAGAATCGGGGTGCTGATTATTTTTCTTTCTAGTGAGTCTAATGTAATAGGGTTTATTTTCTCTTAGCTCCTTGAATTTATTTATAGATCTAAAAGTTGTGAAAATAAGAAAAAGAGTGATGAGTAAACAGGAAATGCAATCCTTCCCAGAAGTTAAGGACATGTAGTCCTGAAGTCCTAAAGTTAAATTCAAAAGTTAAGGACATAGTCCTGAACTTAGAGTTTCAAGTTCAAAAGTTAAGGAAATGTAGTCTTGAAGTCCTAAAGTTAGGTTCAATAGTTACGGACACAAGTTCAAAAGTTAAGGACAGACAGTCCTTAACTTACTGTTACAAGTTCTAAAGTTAAGGACAGATAGTCCTTGACTTATAGTTACAAGTTCAAAAGTTAAGGACATGCAGTCCTTAACTTACAGTTACAAGTTCAAAAGTTAAGGACAATAGGTCCTTAACTTTGATTTCCAAGTTCAAAAGTTAAGGACAGACAATCCTTAACTTACAGCTACACGTTCAAAAGTTAAGGACAAGCAGTCCTTAACTTACAGTTACAAGTTTAAAAGTTAAGGACAATAGGTCCTTAACTTTGATTTACAAGTTCAAAAGTTAAGGACGTTTGGTCTTGAAGTTTGAGTTCCAAGTTCAAAAGTTAAGGACATGTAGCCTTGAAGTCCTGAACTTAGAGTTCCGAGTTCAAAAGTTAAGGACATGTAGTCCTGAAGTCCTGAACTTAGAGTTACAGGTTCAAAAGTTAAGGAGATGTAGTCCTGAAGTCCTGAACTTAGAGTTCCATGTTCAAAAGTTAAGGAGATGTAGTCCTGAAGTCCTGAAGTTAAGTACAAAAGTTAAGGACTTGAGCATAAGGGTATTTTCATTCGGGCAGTTAAAGTTTATTAAAGCAGTGGCTAAAGACTAAAGACATTTTAAACGGTGGCTTAAAAGTAAATACATATGTTATTAGTGGCTAACCGTGCACTTCCTCCTTAATTATTCGTTTTCTTTGTACAAATTTAACAGATTAGCCAGTATCTCAAACAGGAAAAAGCCGCATGTGTATTGTCATGGGCGGCTTTCCAGCCGTGCCCCATGACCCCTTGGGCGCGCCCCGTGGCGTCCTAGCAAGCCTTCCAATGCCTAGCGCCACGGACGGCCCCGTGGTCTTGGCCGCGCCAAGTGACAAGCGCGCATGTGCCTCTGTCACCCCACCGATATCCGTCTCCAGCGCCCAACCGCAGGCAGATGCCAACAGCACCGCGCGCGCAGACAACGCCGCGCACGCAGACCCTGATGCCAAAGACTATGTTGTTGACAACGGACCTGTTTTCTGCCTTATAGCAACCTAAGTCTTTTTCATTGTAAATATAGAGTAGTTTTATTCCATGTACTTCCATTATGTTTCTCTAGCTTAATCAAGTCTAGTCTTGTAGCTTTGGATTATTTTTTTTAAGCATTATTAGGGGGATCAAGCAATCAAACTTTCTAGCAAGCAAACAATTCTCTGTACTGGTGTCTCTCCCCCTCAACACCGCGTTGCCTTTCTGTAATAACTTTCATTAATGCAATCAAGCTTTCTTTCATTCTCAATTCTCATTCCTGTTCTCTCAATTGCTCTTGACATTAGTTTTCCCGTACGGCACTGACAATCTAGTCTAGCGTACGGAGGGGACCTCAGTTGGCGGACAACAACTGCACTGACATCAGTTGCTTAGCCTTACGTCGCCCTTCCAAGGAATCTCAGGAAGGTGCCGCGTAACAGTTGGTATCAGAGCCTAGGCTCGACATCGGATGAGGGAACGCATTGCCATTACCACCATTTCTGACCATGGTGAATCATGGGAACCGCATTGCGGCCCTAGAACAGACGGTTGACGGATTACTGCCCATCATGGATACGGTGCCTGAACTAAGAACCAGCCTAGGGCAAAGGTTGGACGACCTGGACCGCAGGGTGCTCCAGGCCGAAGTTGACATAGAAAACATCAGTCGTGACTCCGAGGAAGACCGACAAACGGCAGCCACAGAGGCAGCCAAAATTTTTGTCAAATTCGAGGGAATCCAACAGGAGCGTGCCGAGGATTTAGCTTACAGGGCACAAGAGGCAGACAGGGTGACTGCCATGCAACAAACTATTGACGACTTGACAGACAAGTTCAATGTTGTCAATGCTACTTTACAGGGCCTGCTGCGAGGCGGTGGAAACCAGATCGGGGGCGCTGCAAACCCTACTTCCGCGACACAAAAACTGAAAATTCCTAATACGAGCTAGGAATGCCAAGGAAGTGGAGAACTTCATCTTTGATGTTGAACAATATTTCGATACTATTGGGGGCCTAGAAGAAGCTAAGAAGGTAGCAACTGCTGCCATGTATCTTCTGGGTGATGCTAAACTCTGGTGCCGGGTGAAATACGAAGCCATCAAGGCCGGTGAAGATGCTCTCGAAACATGGGCAGAACTGAAGGCAGCCATACGCCTACAGTTCTTCCCCGAAAATGTTGAATACAATTCAAGGAGAAAGCTACGGGAGCTCCGCCAGACCAAATCCGTGCGGGACTACGTGCGGGAATTCTCCGCGCTCATGCTAAGCATACGCGACATGGGGGACAAAGACAAGCTCTTCACTTTCCTAGAAGGGCTGAAACCTTATGCTCGTATGGAGATACAAAGACAACGGGTAGATACCCTGCCCAAGGCGATCCAAGCAGCTGAATGCCTTGGGGACTATCAAATGGAAGCTCGGAAGGATAGGCCTCAGCCGCCTGCCCGAGCGGGATTCAAAGGGGGACAGTCTAGCAATGGTGGCCCTAGCAGAAGTGGGGGAGATCGGGGCTCAACCAAACCTAAGGCTACCTCCACAGGCAGCAACAGTGTTGCGTCTAACAACAATGATCGGGGGAGGAAGCCTCCTTCAGGATGTCGTCATTGCGGCGGACCACATTGGAACAATGAGTGCCCACAGGCACAGATGAACGCCCATCAGACTTTTGATGATGGGACGGATGACGACTCAGACGATGCGGATCAGACTGAACCAGTAGGTGCCTTCAATGCAATTGTTGGCTCCATTTCTGAGGCATTAGCAGAGACTAGTGCTGGTATCCGTAAGAAGAAGGACCCATGTCCAGTCACCAAGAAAGGGAAAAAGAAGGCGGATGATGAGACTCCTCTTAAGCACGAGAGGACCTTAATGTTCGTTGAGATAAAGGTGAATGGCAAGCCCATTCGGGCCATGGTAGACACGGGTGCTACCCACAACTACTTAGCCTCGACTCAGGTGGAGCGCCTTGGTCTAGTTGTAGGGAAAGGTAGAGGCCGTGTCAAGGCTATCAACTCACCTCCCCAGCCAGTGGGTGGAATAACCAAAAGAAGTATCGGTGAAGCTTGGCCCTTACGAAGGAAAATTCAACCTGCGCGTGGTGATCATAGATGACTTCGAGTTGATAGTTGGATTGGAATTCCTGAGGCAAACCAACACCATGCATGTACCGTATGCTGACATGTTACTGATGATGGGAGCAAACGGGACCAAGCCCTGCATTATCCCATGCATGCCCATGAAGATGGACGTTGAAAACATCTCGGCCTTGCAGTTGAAGAAGGGGGTCAAAAGAAATGAACCCACGTTCCTAGTAACCCTCTGCATCGAAGATGTAGAACGCTCATCGGGTCCCATTCCTGAACCCGTGAAGGAGCTACTACTAGAGTTTGAAGAAGTCATGCCACAAGACATGCCAAAGCGACTACCGCCTAGGCGCACTGTGGACCATGAAATTGAGCCGGTGCCGGGCGCGAAGCCACCCGCCCGGGCGCCTTACAGAATGTCACAACCCGAACTCACCGAGCTTCGGAGACAATTGACGGAAATACGAGACACAGGGATTATCGTGCCCTCCAAATCCCCATACGGGTCCCCTGTGCTATTCTAAAAGAAACATGATGGTACTCTACGACTCTGTATGGACTATCGGGCTCTAAACAAAATTACTGTGAAGAACAAGTACCCTATTCCGCTAATGGCAGACTTGTTCGATAGACTGGGTGGTGCGACGGTGTTCACCAAAATAGACCTGAAGACAGGTTATTGGCAAGTTTGGATTGCAGAGGGTGATAAGCACAAGACGACCTGTGTGACAAGATATGGGTCGTACGATTTCCTGGTTATGCCATTCGGCTTGACTAACGCCCCAGCTACGTTTTGCACTTTGATGAACCAATTCTTCCGAGAGTACATTGATGAATTCGTGGTGGTCTACTTGGATGACATTGTGGTATATAGCCAAACATTGGAGGAACACCTGATGCACTTGCGGAAGGTCCTAGCTCGATTGCGGGAGCATGAACTATATGCGAAGCTATCTAAGTGCTCCTTTGCTCAAAAGCAAATTGACTTCCTCGGACATGTCATCGAGGAAGGGCGGATCAAGATGGACCAGCAGAAGATTCAGGCAATCACAGATTGGCCGCCGCCTAAGGATATCCACGCCTTGAGGGCGTTCCTTGGTCTATGCAATTTCTATCGGCGATTCGTGAAAGACTACTCCCTCATTGCAGTACCATTGACAGAACTCCTCAAGAAGGTCACGCCTTGGGAATGGGGACCCAAGCGAGCAGAGGCCTTCAACGCATTGAAAGCGGCTATGTCTAGTAGCCCCGTCTTGGCCCTTCCTGATCTGGCCAAGCCATTCAAAGTACAAACAGATGCATCTGACTATGCCCTCGGTGGAGGCCTGCTACAAGAAGGGCATCATGTAACGTACGAGAGTCGGAAGCTAAAAGATGCAGAGCGACGCTATGCGCCCATGAGAAAGAATTATTGGCTGTCGTCCACTGCTTGCGCCTCTGGAGGCACTATCTGCTGGGAACCCCGTTCATGGTCAAGACAGACAACACAGCTGTTAGCCATTTCATGACCCAGCCGAAGTTGAATGGTCGACAGGCCAGGTGGCAGGAACTCCTAGCTGAATTCCACTTCAACCTGGAGTACCGAAGTGGGAAGACCAATCATGTTGCTGATGCGCTCAGTCGGAGAGTTGATCTAGCATCGGTGTGCCTACTCGCCACCCTAAGAGGGAGCGAAGTAGCCACCTCCATCAAGGACCAGATACAGGATTTACTCATCAAAGACCCTGCTGCACAGTATTTGGTTGATTTGGTAGGACAGGGCAAGACTCGCTAGTTCTACATGGAAGATGGTTTTCTGAAAGTGAAAGGGAACCGACTTTATGTTCCTAAAGGAGGAGATCTATGAAGGACTCTTCTAGCGGAATGTCATGATACTCTATGGGCCGGCCATCTCGGTGAAGAACGCACCATGGCGTTACTTCGTCGTGCATATTATTGGCCTCAAATGGCCGATGACGTTGCTCAGTATGTGAAGACTTGTCTAGTATGCCAGAAGGACAAGTCAGACCGCTTAACACAGGCGAGACTCTTGGAACCACTAGCTGTCCCAAAGAGACTTTGGGAAAGTGTTTCCCTGGATTTCATCACCGGATTGCCCAAGGTCGGAGATCTAACAACTATCTTGGTTGTGGTAGATCGGTTTTCCAAATATACTACCTTTATTGCTGCCCCACAATATATATCAGCAGAAGATACAGCTCGACTCTTCTTCTCTCATGTCGTCAAATATTGGGGCCTACCCAAAGATATTGTTAGTGATCGTGACTCACGCTTCACTAGTAACTTTTGGACCCAACTCTTTAAGTGCCTTGGGTCGAAGCTGAGTCACAGCTCAGGTTTTCATCCGCAATCTGATGGCCAGACAGAGCGGTTCAATGGTATGTTGGAGGAATATCTCCGTCATTTTGTAACCGGATCGCAGAAGAATTGGGTGAAGCTTCTGGATGCTGCTCAACTGTGTTTCAATTCACAAAAGAGCTCTAGTACAAACAAAAGCGCTTTTGAAATTGTTACCGGACAGCAACCGCTACTCCCACACACAGTCAATGCACCAAATATGTCTAAATCTCCTTGAGCTGCTAGCTTCTCTAAAGAGTGGAAGCAAAATTTGGAGATAGTGTGGAGCTATCTTGTCAAGGCTCAAAAGCGGATGAAGAGGCATGCTGATCAGAATCGTCGCTTTGTTGAATACCAAGTAGGAGACAAAGTGATGGTCAAAATTCTAAAGCGTTACTTATTTGCGGGGGTCCATGACCCTCGCTTATTGCAAAAATACATTGGACCCTTGTCCATTGAAAGGCGCATTGGGAAAGTTTCATACCGGGTGGATACCCCAGCTTGGTGGAAAATTCATCCTGTCTTCCATGTCAGCCTCCTGAAACCTTTTTGGGAAGACACGGAGGATCCTTCAAGGAGCCAGCTCACAATACCCAGTATTCGAGGGCCCAATTCAACGGGGAAAAGGCGTGTTGAAGCTATCCTTGATGATATAGTGATTCATGCCTCAAGGAAAGATCACCAAGAGTTCTTGGTAAAATGGCAGGGCTGTGATGCAGAGGAGAACACTTGGGAGAGGGGAACAAATCTCAAAGCCTACAAGAGCCTAATTGAAGATTATCTTGCAAGTAAGGCGCCGAGGACGTCGCCAACTCAGGTGGGGGAGAATGTCATGGGCGGCTTTCCAGCCGTGCCCCATGACTCCTTGGGCGTGCCCCGTGGCGTCCTAGCAAGCCTTCCAATGCCTAGCGCCACGGACGACCCCGTGGTCTTGGCCGCGCCAAGTGACAAGCGCGCATGTGCCTCTGTCGCCCCACCGATATCCCTCGCCAGCGCCCAACCGCAGGCAGATGCCAACAGCACCGTGCGCGCAGACAACGCCGCGCGCGCAGACCCTGATGCCAAAGACTATGCTGCTGACAACGGACTTGTTTTCTGCCTTATAGCAAACTAAGTCTTTTTCATTGTAAATATAGAGTAGTTTTATTCCATGTACTTCCATTATGTTTCTCTAGCTTAATCAAGTCTAGTCTTGTAGCTTTGGATTATTTTTTTAAAGCATTATTAGGGGGATCAAGCAATCAAACTTTCTAGCAAGCAAACAATACTCTGTACTGGTGTCTCTCCCCCTTGACACCGCGTTGCCTTTCTATAATAGCTTTCATTAATGCAATCAAGCTTTCTTTCAATCTCAATTCTCATTCCTGTTCTCTCAATTGCTCTTGACATTTGTTTTCCCGTACGACACTGACAATCTAGTCTAGCGTACGGAGGGGACCTCAGTTGGCGGACAGCAACTGCACTGACATTAGCTGCTTAGCCTTACGTCGCCCTTCCAAGGAATCTCAGGAAGGTGCCGCGTAACATAATTAATGCTTCTAAGTCTACACTTTCTGACTATTTTAGCCCAGTGACGGTAATGTTTTTTTACGCTATAATATTTTAGAATTCATATTTTATAAGGGATTTTCTCCTCTTCATAATTGATGAGTTTTGAGACCCGATAATTAGAATTGTTGTTATATGATCCGAAGGTCATATTTTCTAACTCAAAAAAATAATCTCTTGTAACAATGTAAAATAAAGCTATATAACCAATCTATTTTCTAGATGTGTGCATAACAGAAATTTAGTACAAACAAAATTATTATTCCTCTTTCTTTTGCCTACAGGATACTCATCTTTCAACCTTTTTTTTAATCTACAACTCTACCTGCAAAATTTATATTTATTTGACCTTTAAACGCATCTTAATTACTAGTCTTTATCACTAGTTATAAAAAAACAAGTAGTTGTACTTTCAAGTTCCTTCATCATTAAGGATTTGAGAGGAGGAGCAATTGGGAAGATAGCAGTACAGATGAAAAAAGAGAATCGCATTAATTTTAAGGGAGAAAATGAAAGTTGAAAGGACTATGGTGACTGAAGTTTCATTAATTTTTGGTGTTAATTACAACTCGGTAGAATCATCCAAATTAGAAAAACCAGTAAGAGCTTATTTAGAAAGCTACCTTGGAAATGGATTTGGGTGTACTTACACAGTTTGACATATTTATTTGGCCAAGTAATTACTTGATCAGCATGAAATTGAATGTAATTGGAGGGTGTGATTACACTCTCCAATTCTCAAGGAAGAGGTAAGAATTAGTGGTAATTACACAGTATAATTACAAGGTTGCCTTTTAGTTTTTTTCCTTTTTGTTTTATTTTAATTATTTTCTTTATAACTTTTTATTTCTATTACTTTAATTTTTTAATTTTATTTTTACTTTTTAATCTCTTTTGAAATTTTAAAATATATTTTTCTTTGTACGTTATTTATCTTTTATTTCTCTACCTTTACTTCTTATGATTTCATGTAATTGCTTATATTTTATTTTTTATTTATTTTATTATTCTATTTTTTGAAACTACACCTCCTAATATTAGAAATAATAAGTCATTAACAAACTTGGCATATAATGAGTGATGCAATTAAAATGAAATTTCGTTGTTGAATGTGGTTATAAACTTATTATATTTCATAGTCTTAAGTTGTAGTAAAACTTACTATTATTATGTTGGAATTTGACATATGTTAAACTATTTTTTTGAATTTTGAAATTGTGTTATATTCATGGTTCTAATTTACTTGTTTTAGTAGTATTGGCTCACAATTGCATATTGTTCATTTTTTAGTTAGAACTGATAGATTAGTTTTGTCAAACATTTGAATTATGTCATGACATTATATTTATAAATATTAATTTATTTTATCAAACATGAATTCCATGATGTTCTTACAAAACGTATATTTTTAGTTTTTGTAAGTATCTAAATTAAATATTATTAATTTGAAAAATATACATAAATTATTTTTACAATATTAATTATAAATATATGATTACTAATTAATGTATATTCACGAAAAAATATACATCTTAAATATCAAATATAATATCATTTATACTTATTAAAAATTATAGGCATATATTTATTATATTAACTTTTAAGTTTTGATAATTGTTTCATTTAAAATTTAATCTAACTGTATAATTACACTTGTGCAACCAAACAGTAAACCTACAATTACACTATGACAAACAAACAGGTCGTCGTAATTACACAACTGTATAATTATTAGGCTGTGTAATTACTACCCTAGTAATTATACCAATTCTAATTACCTGGTGGCTTTCCAAACAGACTTTAAATGAAAACTCCAGCTTTTCGGAAGCAAAAGGCTTTCATTTAATTGGAAGTTTGGTACATAGAAAGATGAATCGTCTATCTATACTATATTAAAAGCACGAAGGCCCTAAGCGAAATGTCTTTTGCCTTTTTTACCCTTTAAAAACAGATTTAATACTAGACAAAATAGTCATTTAATTATTTTTCTAATATTTAGGATTTAAAATCAATTAAAATTTTGTTTTATATATCTTTCCTTATTAAAATTATGTAACAAATCTTGTTTAAGACTTTAAAATTAATTAAAAGTTACCTTATATAAATCTTTTTCTTATTTAAAGTTTTTTTCCTTTAATTTGATCCTTTGATATGTTCAAGTTTTCAAACGGAATAATTACGAGAGCTCTATTTTCAAGCTTCTATCTTTTATTAATTTATATAACCTTTCTTAAACTCATTTTATACAGAAATAAGTTTAAATTAAATATATTAACCATAATCACGCATAACTAATAAGAACCCACTTTCCTCTGAATACCTATAAATTTGAATAATTAAAGCTAATATAAATCTTTCCTTATTTAAATTATTTCACAAATCATAAAATCTAAGACATTAAAAATTAAATAAAATATTGCATTATATAAACTCTTTCTTTATTAAACTCTATAACATAATTCTATTTCATTTTATAATACTTTTCCTAATAAAGGATTTTGAAAGTTGAGTGTGAATGCAATATTTAATTGCACCTGTAAGTTTCCCTCACTATTTAATCATGGATCATTATTTTACACAACATCTGTAAGAATAATTAGTATGAATTTGCTAGCAACAATATCTTCAATTTCATATTTGAAGGAAGTAATGTTTTTCTATATTATTTTTTCTCCTGTAATATACGAGCTTCAAGTCATTTGAACTTAGATAAAATTAGTATAAAAATCACCAATAATGTATCCAGCAATCGCACTAATCCATCATGTAAATTAATAGACCAAGAATATTCAAGCATATTTGATCATACGAATAAAAATTAAATTATATATATTCAAGCATATTTGATCATACGAATATTTACAAATATTTGTGCGAAGTTAGAATTTATTATAAATAATAATATTATTTTACGGACTACGAAGCATATGGCTACATAGACAGATTGCGCTGTGAGAATATAAATTTGTATACCTAACTTACATCATGAATTAGCTAGCTAGAAAGCTATCAAAGTAACCTAATTAGATTTAATTGACTACAAAATTAAATTTATTGTAAATTTAACTACCAAAGTAGAATTCCATTTGCTTATAGGAATTGTTTTAACTTCTTGTATGAGTTATCCAACGTTAGTTGTCCTCATTAATCAAAACTGCGAGCCATCAATTTCTTTAACTTTAGAATCGAATCAAGACTGTGAAAAAAAGAAGAGAGAACCAGAGGCGGACACACACTATACGTAGAGGGGTCACCGACACTCGAAAACTTTGACAAAAACTCGATGTATTCTTGTAAATGTCTTCAAGAAATAGTCAGATATTAGCATGCCCCGTACCAATCTTTATGAACAACGATAAATTTATATTGAATGTCATGGTGCCCTGCGGCCGCCAAATCCTGGGTCCGCCTATGGAGAGAACCATTGGAATTGATCCAAATTCTTAAACATGATTAATATTTATTATTTTTGAATTATAATTATTTTATAAATTTTTTTATAACACAAATACATCTTTTGAATATTTATGTTATTTTTCATGAATTTGTTCTTATTAGTACGCGCGTCATCGCGTACATAAAGACTAGTTTTAATTAATTTTCCGAAGTTACCACTCATTGGCCTTTTCACTATACCGCATAGCATACCTTTGTAGGGTGTTTATGTTATTAATCACAACAAAAGACCTATTTTGGAAAGTGTTTTTTTCTTTTCCTCTTCAAAAGTACAAGCTCTGTTCCTTTCTCTGATCATAGAAACTCATTTCAAGTAGAACTCCAGCGGAGGAAATTGTAGGAAAGCTAAACTAAAAGAAATTAAATTTCCCAAAATGGGTTTTCTCACAAGTACGCTTCACTTGATCGATTTCCTCGCGTGGTAAATCTATTTTCTTTCTTACATTCTTGTTTTGCGAGCGGTAAATAAGGCGGCAAATATGGCCAAGGTTTTAGCTTTTGTAGCTTGCAGATTAGTTATTTCGCTGATCACTTTTCTTTTACTTTTCAAGTAAGTATGTATATGTGGTTGTGTATTTATACTCTCTTGTTTTTTTGCTCTGTAATTTGCAGGCCGGTACTTGCTCTTGGATATCCTCTGTAAGTGTCCCCATTTCTCCATATATGGGAAGAGTATATAAAGCAAAATGTGATCTTTCAATTCAATATATGGACATAAGCCCCTTTTTCACAACTTTTATTTCGTATCACTTGTTTCAGTTTTTGTTAATTTTTACCATTACCCACTTCTACACCCAACGAATTTAAAATCTAGTACTATCTCCGTTTCAATTAATGTGAACATATTTCTTTTTTAGCCAAAAAGAATGACCTCTTTTCATATTTGGAATCAATTTACCTTTATGCACTGATTTATAGCTACACAAAATATATATGCCCTGTCAAATAGGTTCACATGAACTGAAACGGAAACGGAGAGAGGGATAAAACATCTTTTTGTAGAAAATATTTTCCATATGAAACATTTTTCTCCATGCCAAATGCGTCCTAGCCCATATCAGAGTTTCAACTATTGAGTGCTTTTATTATCCCTTCGGTTACTGGTGTAGTATTTATTGTTGCTGGTAACGTCGTTTACCAATTCTTTTGTGGAACCGCAGATGTGCTTCAATCAGAGCGATTGAGACTGGCTCCAAGTATCACATGAGGAAGCTAGTCACATATTGGACCATCTTTTCCTTTGTTTCATTGTTCGACTGCCTTTTTGAGAAACTTATCCAATGGTAATGATATGTTTGTTCTTGTTTGAGTTTCTTAAATTCCTATGGTGAGCAGTTGAGGGCACTCCAAGAAACATATGTGGTTGAACATGAGAAATTACTCCTGTTGCATGTACTAATGTCTCTCCATTTACTTTGGCTGGCAGGGTTCCTCTGTGGCCATATATAAAATTACATACCATATGTTGGTTGGTAATACCTCAGTTTAATGGCGCGTGTTATTTTTATGGAAATCTTATTCATCCATGTTTGTCGGTGAATGTTATCACTCAGGTTTATGATGTTTACCAACGCCTTTTATGTTTGTGCTTGTCTGTCAACCTTCAAACTGTCACTGACTGGTTTAACAAGCCAATGGAAGAACCCTGTGAATCACTTGTGTCTGTGGCAAAGGAAGAAAATAGATCTGATGCTCCGGACAAGCTTAATTCAAACAAGGTACATCACATGTTACTCTAGCATGTAGCAGCCAGTTTGTGTGAGAATTAAGGCTGCGAATTCATTAAGTTAGATTTCCATCGTTGAAGCAAATGTATGACTACTTATTCCACTGGATTCTGTTGGTTCTTTTTAAAAAAGTATATTCATCATGATCTCTTATTTGCAGTCCAAGTATTTTAGTTTGAATCATCATGTAGAAGAAATCAAGACTACAAATAATAGTGATGAAGCAGGAATGCTCAATCCCAACCAGGTTCCTCAGCTGTTTTTCCTAGCTTCCTGTACTGTACTGTACTGTGTGAAACAGTTGTCAACTTCTTATTTATTGGTGTTTTACTCCTTAACGAATTGACAAGTTGCATTAGTAGTTGGGTAAAAAACTACAAATTGGTTTGCACGCACACATAAAACACACACATCATGCAGACGTTTTGCTTATTTCCAGCTAATTCATGAATGCTTCATTTGCATCGACACAGTGTACCTTCCAACCCATAAGTTAATGTATTTAACATTATGCAGCTATCAGTTTTCTTAAATGAAGCATCAATGAGAGAATTTTCCTTTTGTTAACAACCGAACTAATTCTTTTATAGTGAAAATCATTTTGTCTCTTCTCATGCCGTAAATAATAATTATTGTGCCCCTAAACAGAGGGGTGTTCCTGTTTGGGAAGATATATTAATGTGATGAAGCACATGCCAAAACATGAAGCAGCTGAGCCCAAACAGGTTATATTTCTTAGCCCTGATATATTTTCCTTAGTTAATATTATGTTTTCACAAGTATTGCCCTTGTCCCCATGTAATTATTGAGCAAACAATAGATGAATTATTAAACAAGCTGTTAATTGATGACAAGAGGAGAGCTTGATGTTCCCATGATAAAGCTAACTGTGCAAGATGGCAATTGATAATGCACACTGAGATCCTGTTTAATTGGTGCACTTTGTAAAATTAATCCTTGTTTTAGTTTGATTTAGATTCATTTATCTGGTATGGTCTCGAGCCTTGAAGCCATTTAAAAAGGGAGAGCATTGAAGCTCTTAATTTTTTTTTTAAAATATCAGTACCACGTTAATCTAGCCTAGTTCTTCCTCTGTTACATTTTGTTTGGCGGGTTGGACTTGGGGAGTACAATGGTCAAACTACTTAATTTTAAGTGTGATTAGACATATATTTTTCAAGTGTTCTAAAATAAATTTTACATATGTGAAAACTGCGTAGAAAGTATTGTAAGTCACAACAGCTAAAATTAAAAGTATCATAAAATTGAAAATCCTGGTCATAGGCTCCCCAAATAGTAATAGTGCCACATTAAATGAAACAGAAGGAGTATTTGATTTTCTATATCAAGCAAAAGTAATCAGTTTGCTGGAGATTAAAATGTCTCATTGAACTGCAGGTTAAAAGGGTGAAGGAAAATCTAATTCAGATTGAGAGGAAAACGAAAGGAATGCAGGTCAAGAAAACAGCAGTTCCAGAAGATGCTGTAGAGATTAAACTCTCAGAGACCATTTCTTTGAAGCAAGTTCAGACAGAGTGGAGTTGTGCAGTATTCCAAGTGACAACAAAGTCGGAGCATGTCTTGAAGTCCCATCTTAACGGAAGGAAACATAGGGCAATGTGTGAAGGGCTGAAAACCTGCAAGCAGACAACCAAAAATGAAGGCAACGCACCTGTTGCATCAAACAAGTCAAATCAGCTTAAGCAGGAGGAAGTTAAACATGCAGCTGCAGCACGATCAGAGCACAATAGTACCAATCTAAAATTGAAAGAAAAGGTCAACCTAGCAGCTGCTGGTCAGCAAATGAAGAGTGCTGATATTACTGTTCATAATTCGACACTGTGGTGTGGTATTTGTAACAAGAGGTGCTCTGACGAGACTGCTATGGCAGCACATCTTAACGGGAGAAAGCAATGGCCAAACTTCAAAAAACAATGAGTTCGAAGGCTGTGGCAGAGAGGAATCTTGAAGAGAAAGGATCTGATGTTTCCGAGAAACTTGTTACAAACAAGGTATGTCTGATGTTACTTCAGCAAGGTGTAGCCACTTCATCAGAAAATTGGATGCTCACTTATTTTCAGCTAGTTAGATGATAATCGAGACTACTATTCTATTTCAGTCACCAAATGTCAGATTCCATGTTAGATTCTTACCATTGCGGATGTGAAATATATGACTACATATTCCACTGGTATTTTCGTTGTTGTTGTTGTTGTAAATTAAGGTAATTATTCCACTGGAAATATAGCAACTTTGTAATAAAGCAGGAAAGGTTACCGCCAACCAGGTTCCTCAGTTGTTATTCGTAGCTCCCCGTACTGTATGAAACTGTTGTTAACTTCTCAACTTAGTAAGAAAGCATTAAAAAATCTGAATTTTCCTTAGTTAACAGCGAAATTAAATCTTTCCTTATTTAGTTTTTTTTTATATTTTTGGTAATGGTGGTGTCCGGGCCAACTTGCAAGAACCTCGACTATTCCACCGGGTACCTGCTATCTGCCACCAGCATAGGTACCAGGTAACTTTGCCCACTAAGGTATCAATAGATAGGAAGAAATCACTTCTAGTATTTTTGGTCTGTACCAGGATTTGAACCTTGGTGTCCAAGGTTTGCATCAACTTAATTGACCGCTAGACCACATCCTTGGGTACCATTCTTTTCCTTACTCTCTTGTAGATTCTTTTTGAAGTTTGCATTCGATATCTTAGTATTATCTTGAGCTTCTGTTTAATTCTCATGAGAAGCTCTTAAGTTTTGTTTTTTTCTATAATCAAGCATAATCAATCTGTACGCCAGTTATTAAATTGTCCAGTGGACCTACAGGTTAAGCATTTGAAGGTAAATGTTATTCGGATTGAGAATAATATGAAAGGACTACTAGAAAGGCCAAAGCAACTGAAGAGTGCTGATGTTGCTGTTCATAATTCTACGCTGTGGCGTGGTACTTGTAACAAGAGGTGCTCTGGCGAGACTGCTATGGCTGCACATCTTAACGGGAGAAAGCACAAGACCACACTTCAAAAAACAATGAGTTCTAAGGCTGTGGCAGGGAGCTATCTCGAAGAGACTAGATTTGATGTCCCTGAGAAACTTATTGCAAACAAGGTATGTTTGATGTTACTTCAGCAAGGAGTAGCCACTTCTTTGACAAATTGGTGTCACACCTCCTTTTTGCGCGCCCGGCCCCGAAGGGTTAAATGCGCGAGAAAGTTTTTCCAATTTAAGTGACAATATTCGAAATGAGATTATTTATTTAATTCAGAGTCGCCACTTGGGAAAGGTTTGGTTTTTGGTGTCCCAAGTCACCGGTTTATCTTGAATCCCAAATCGAGGAAATTTTCGACTTTTCCAAATGAAGTCTGCGAACCAGAAATTCTAAGTAAGGAATTCTGTTGACCCGAGGGAAGGTGTTAGGCACCCTCGAATCCCGTGGTTCTAGCACGGTCGCTTAAATTGTTATAATGGCTAAATATCTGATTTAAATACATGTTATACCTTGTGTGTTTTTATTAAGTTTAAACCGCTTTTATTATTATCATTTATTTTTATAGAATTGCAACGCCGTGAAAATGCATCTCGAACCACGTCACAATCAATGCACCCGTAGTTGTTAACACATTTTGACTCCGTTGAGATTTGGATTCGGGTCACATCAATGTGCACCCGAGTTTAAGAATGTAATTTAATTAAGCCGCGCCTAAAGAGTCTAACGCGTTATTATTTTTGGGGAAGGCCATGAAATTCACTAAACGGCCTGTCCTGAATTCTAAATATTTATTATGGTTAGTTATTGAGGACCCCGCAATTTGCATTTTTATTTGGCGAGGCTCGTCTCTATCTTAGAAAGGATATCCTAAAGCGACTACATTTCTAAATGCGTTTGTCTCTAAAAATAGAAGAAGAAAGACACATGTTAATTCAAGTATATGCTTTAACCTAACCCGAATCCTTATCAATTTCTGATTAATTATTTATAAAAAGGAGAGACGTCATACCTTGTGAAACATGCTTTAATTGGACAAAGAAGTTACATACGAGATTGACGAAATACAACACTTAATCCAAACGACATCCTTAAGTCGGATTTAAATTAACTTGCTTAAACAGGATTAATAGAATTCCTTATTAAAGGATATTACCGATGATGTTCAAAACTCGTTCTATAAACTGCCTAAAGAAACCGAAACTGGGTGATTCAAGACTGTATTATATTTGGCTAGATTTAACAGCCATTTGCCCTTACTTATTCAAAGCATGCTAAAAGAGTGAGTTTAATTTTAACAATCGTGTTAAATAGTTGCACATTCCATGGGTTGTATTTACATCATGTATACTACTAAACGAATCAAATGTCGCAGTTTCAGATCAACATAAACTTTAATTAGGTACAAACTTACTAAAGTATTCTCTATTAGACTAACAAACTAAAATTTACACAGCTTGACAACATTTATAAAAATTTATAAGTGAAGCAACAGATGATTATAATTCCTTCAGATCTTTCGATTCAACTTTCATTGCGACATCAGTTACATCAGACAGATTCGAAATGTGTACCTGAGGAGACGCTTACAATGAAGAAAGCAGGGGAGTCAGTTGAGCAGCAGTGTAAACGAAACAGCAGCAGTAACAGATAAATAGCAGCAGGACAAATTCCAGTGCAAGATGCAATTATAGACGAGGAAAGAGGCAGCAAAATGACAGCAATAAGCAGGGGAGTAGGATCAGAATTCAGACAAACCAATTCCAAGAGAATCAACCAATGCAAACCAACCAATAAACTCAGCTGACACTTGAAAGAAAACAGAACTGACTGAACAGGTTGAACAAACTGAGAATCGAACAAACAGCAGGAAGAAGAAAACAGTTTCTGATTTCTGTATGTTTTTCTCTCTCGTATGTGTGTCTGTATAAGCCCCTCTATTTTTTCTCACTATCTCTTTTCTTTTCAAAATCCAGTGCCAATTTTCAGTTTTTAAATCTACTTGAGTTACCAAGAAGAATTCTTTTCCAGTTTTCTGTTTTTCAGAACTCAACTCTCAATATTCAATCCCAGTTCCCTCTGTCTATCCCCCCGTGTGTCTTGTCTATCCCCCCCTTTATAAGCCTAACATTAGGCAATTCCCCAGCCTGTTCGAACACCTCAGAAACTATTCCTTTTTAGCTGTTTTTTCCACTCAAACTTTTAAAATTAGGAACCCCCATCATATTCCCTGACAGTCCCCTTTTAACATTTATTAAACTAAAATAGGCCATGGACAGCAAGAATATAATCTGACAGTATGTGCTGTCAAACTATTTTAATCCAAAAGGGCCTTTATGCACATGTTGTGCACAAGTGCACATGCCCTCCAATTCTGACTGCAACTAAACAAAACCAATCCCTTTATATTTCTGATTCAAATACATCAATTGTAAGTAGCTATAGTTGATTCTCAATTTGATTCAAACAATGTTCAGCAAGACAAATCAAGTTGTTACCATTCAAACAGCTAAAACTATTTGACGACATGTATCGAATCGACTATACTAATTACAACATATACAATCAAAGACAAGGATTAGAATCAAACAGTATCAACAACGGGTCAGATTGCACTCGTCAATACAGAGGTTAACTTGGGGATTGATTACTCAAACAATTTCAATTCAGTCAATTATGCAGTTTACATACACACACATTATCAGTGAATGAGGAAGCATTTGATCAAATACAGAGGTCCAGGCAAGGTGTGAAAAAAAAAACAGTTGGTAAAATTCAAAACACAATTTGAACAAGATGTTTGGCCATACGAATAGACTTTTAACAAACACACGAACTGGAATAAAGAAGAGAAAACAAACTTACCTTAAAATCTTTGAAAGAAAAATCAGAAAAATCAACTTGTGTTTGAACAGACCCTTCTCAAGGTTGAACGGACTTTAATCGAAGTGTTTCTCAAATGAGAAACACTTCGATTAAGGTACATTAGACCCTAATCTCTTGGTTTAAACAGGCACGAGGAACCCTAGGGTTCAAAAAAAAATCAGATCTGGGATTCGTGTTTCCCTAGTCAGATTCGGACCAAACCAAGCATGGTTTGGTCACGAGGGAGGTTCGGGGACTGTCTGGTGCGAAGCTGGGGTAGATCGGTGTGGATCGAGTTTTGCTCGAATCTTCAAATGAAGATTCGAGAACCTAAGGGATGATTCAAACTAAACGGCCAACAGATCCATGTTCAGGGGGGTGAGGCGGTCCTATGGTGTTAAGGTGAAGGCCACCGGCGTTCATGCCGCCGGGATTAATGGTGAGGAATAAGGGGGCGGCTAGGGTTTCGTGGGGAAGGGGATGAGGACGAAGGCGGGGGTCTTGGATAGGGGGCAGGGTATGGTAGGAAGCTTATATATGGAATGGGTGGGTTGATCTCAGCCGTTGGATGAGGCGAGATGGAAGGCCAAGATCTTTCACCTGATGGGGAAACGGTGTCGTTTCTCATGCCAGGGTTTAGGTTGGTTCGGGTAAGACGGGTCGGGTCTGTTCGTAGGTATCGGGTATGAGATCTTGGCCGTTGATCATTCAGAGATCAACGGCCCAGATCAGACCAGATTAAAACGATGTCGTTTGGATAGTTAGGGGCTGAACTAGACTGGATCGGGTAATTCTGGTTTTGGGTTGGGTTGTTTGGGCTTGTTTATTTAAAATCGGACTGGCCCAAGTCCGAAACTCTTTCTTTTTTTTTCTTTTTAATTCCTTAAATTAATTTTGCCAAATAATACCATGTAAAACATTGGACAACAATTATCGCACAATTAACATTTAATTATACTAAACACTTAATGACAAAATACAATGAAGGATGTACACATTTTATTTTTCTTTTAATAAACGGATTACGGTTCACACGACATATAGACAAATATTTTTGTTTGAATAAAACAACCATGGGCAAAATCACAAATAACTAGCAAAAAATGCCACGTAAAAATCAGCAAATGTACAGCAAGACCAATTGCTATTATTTTGTTTCTTTTGGAGTGATTGTCGCGTAAAACAAAAATCACGTGCTCACAACTGCCCCTCTTTGTTCGGAAACACGAAGAGTTTTCGCGCAAAGATAAAGTGAGCGGATATGAGCGATTTTTGCCTATTGGACTACTCCGTGTGAAGCGTGTTTTGAAAGATATGACCGAATCTTCGCTTCAAAGATTTCCTACAAATCCTGGGCTACACAGGAATCAGGTCAATGTAGTTCGGGAAGTTTTGGCAGCTGGGATTGCAATGCTTGCTGTTACTACTGTTGCTGTTGTCACCGTTGCTTTACTGACCGCCTTATTACAACCAAAGAAAAATTGGAACTGAACTAAATACTTATATGCATGTCAACTGCTAGTTACAAGATTCCTCTCTATGATTCTTTTGCGACTTGATCATGGGTCTTAGCTGATTTTGCTTGGAGACTTCGATCCGAATCTTGATGCTTGCGAGTTGTAGGTGCTTGTTTAATCTCTGGGATACTCAGTGACTGGCAGAGTTCTGGACCTCAATCAAATCTTGGAGCGATCCGCCTTCCATTTTCTCCGGTATCTCGGGACATCTTCTTTTTGTCCTTTTCTTCTTAGATTCTGAGTTGAAACGCATCTCGTGGGTCATTTCGATCCGTGTGGCTCGAGGTTAGACCTGCGGGAAAAACAAACGAATGAAATTTTCTACCCCAGTTTCACTAGGAAAATTTCGTGAATTATTCGCCAAGAAGTTCATAAAATTGATGAAAGAAGATATGAATGCTTAGTTCAGGGTTGGAACCCTAATACCGACTAGCTGGGGAGAAGTTCAGTTTTAGAGTTGAAACTCTAATACTGACCAACTGGGGAAAAGTTCAGTTTAGGGTCGGGGCCCTAATGCTGACTAAAGAAAAAGTTCAGTTTAGGGTTTAAAACCCTAATGCTGACTGAAAGGAAAAAGTTCAGTTTAGGGTTTAAAACCCTAATGCTGACTGAATGGAAAAAGTTCAGTTTAGGGTTTAAAACCCTAATGCTGACTGAATGGAAAAAGTTCAGTTTAGGGTTTAAAACCCTAATGCTGACTAAAGGGAAGAGTTCAGTTTAGGGTTTAAAACCCTAATGCTGATTAAAGGAAAAAGTTCAGTTTAGGGTTTAAAACCCTAATGCTGACTGAATGGAAAAATTCAGTTTAGGGTTTAAAACCCTAATGCTTACTGAATAGAAAAAGTTCAGTTTAGGGTTTAAAACCCTAATACCGACTAAAGGAAAGAGTTCAGTTTAGGGTTTAAAACCCTACTGCTGACTGAAAGGAAAAGTTCAGTTTAGGGTTTAAAACCCTAATGCTGACTAAAGGGAAAGAGTTCAGTTTAAGGTTTAAAACCCTAATGCTGACTGAAAGGAAAAGTTCAGTTTAGGGTTTAAAACCCTAATGCTGACTAAAGGGAAAGAGTTCAGTTTAGGGTTTAAAACCCTAATGCTGACTGAAAGGAAAAGTTCAGTTTAGGGTTTAAAACCCTAATGCTGATTGAAGGAAAAAGTTCAGTTTAGGGTTTAAAACCCTAATGCTGACTGAAAGGAAAAAGTTCAGTTTAGGGTTTAAAACCCTAATGCTGACTGAATGGAAAAATTCAGTTTAGGGTTTAAAACCCTAATGCTGATTAAAGGAAAAAGTTCAGTTTAGGGTTTAAAACCCTAATGCTGACTGAAAGGAAAGAGTTCAGTTTAGGGTTTAAAACCCTACTACTGACTAAATGGAAAAAGTTCAGTTTAAGGTTTAAAACCCTAATGCTGACTAAATGGAAAAAGTTCAGTTTAGGGTTTAAAACCCTAATGCTGACTGAAAGGAAAGAGTTCAGTTTAGGGTTTAAAACCCTAATGCTGACTAAAGGAAAGAGTTCAGTTTAGGGTTTAAAACCCTAATGCTGACTGAAAGGAAAGAGTTCAGTTTAGGGTTTAAAACCCTACTACTGACTAAATGGAAAAAGTTCAGTTTAAGGTTTAAAACCCTAATGCTGACTAAATGGAAAAAGTTCAGTTTAGGGTTTAAAACCCTAATGCTGACTGAAAGGAAAGAGTTCAGTTTAGGGTTTAAAACCCTAATGCTGACTAAAGGAAAGAGTTCAGTTTAGGGTTTAAAACCCTAATGCTGATTAAAGGAAAAAGTTCAGTTTAGGGTTTAAAACCCTAATGCTGACTGAATGGAAGTTCAGTTTAGGGTTTAAAACCCTAATACTGACTGGCTGGGGACAAAGTTCGAGAATACTAACCGACCTCTTTTTTTGAATTTTCTTGTTTTAGTAGAAGATAAAAGGGAGTCTCGTGGAAACTTACCTTTCGAGTGAATTTCTTATTGCCAAAATATTTCTTGTACCTATGCACCTTCTTCTTTGGGCGACACCTGCTTCTTGCACGGTTGTCTTGGATTATACCTGTTTCAACTTTTCAGACAAAGAACAATTGTTAGTTCGGAAATGACGGTCGGTTTGGTGACCTTGATCGTTCCCGTTGCTTTGTTGCGTCCTTATTTCTGTCGCGAAGTCCCGCCGTTGATTGGATTCAAATGGCGAAACTCTTTTGATTGCTCAGGCTTGTATTTCCAGATTCTGTGATGATTTGCCTCGTAAGGCTCTTTTTTTTTTTGTGTCCCATCTTGCTTGGAGATTCTCAACGGGGATTTTATTGGGGATACTCTGTGGGGATTTGTACAAAAAGAAGCTCTGTGGGGGAATATTTACAAAGTGGATTCTTTGTGTGGATTTTTGTACAACGGGGCATGCTGGGGATTTGTTTCAAAGTGGGCTTTCTAGGATTTGTTGGGGTAAGCTTGTTGGGGAATTTTTACAAAGGGACTCGCTGGGGATGTGATGGGGATTTGTGTCCCATTTTTTTTTTTTTTTTTAACAAAGGGAAGACCCTGTGGGGATCTGTACAAGAGAAAATCTGTGTGGCTTTCGCTGGAGCAGACCTTTTGGGGAATACTTACAAAGTGGATTCTTTGTGCAGATTCGTACAAAGGGAGACCCTGTGGGGATTTGTCCGAGGCGGACTTGCTGGGGAAATTTCTCTCTTTCCTCTTTACTTCGAATGCCGTCAAACATCATGATTCTTCAGGTTTGGACAGACGTACCAACGAAATGAGGTGTTTTCCTTCATGAAACGGAATTCCGTGCAACCAAACCTGCCACCTATCCTTTCCGGTATATCTAGAACTTGGGGTTAAACATGAAAGAGATTTGAAGAAAAACAAAGAAAAGAGAAAACAAATTTCAGAAAAGGAGTATCGCCTTCGGGACGAGAAAGACTTATCTGAGGAAGACAATGCTGGCTTTAAATGAACATGACATGCTTTTTGGACTGGACGCCTGATCTTCAATGAACTTGCGTTTCCCGCCGAACCAAAACGGATATGTGATTCCAAACCGGTGGAACTTTGCCGAGATCTCCTTGGGGTGGAGTCATTCTTTTCGGCCAACAACGCCCTTTTGCGGGTTTTCGCTGGCTGACCTCTCTCATTTCTCTTCCTGTCATCGCTTGATAGCACTCTTTGCGAGTTTTTACTAAACAAGCTCTCTCATTTTGGTTTCTCTACTCTCGTCGTCTCGTGGTGCCCGAAGGTTTTCACCAACGAGACTCTCTCATTTTATCTCTCAATTTAGAGTGTGCCGGTCTCCATTCGTGACGCTTATTGGCTTCCCACTATCTTTGGTAATTTGATCTGAAAGCTTGTGCTTGGCAAAGAGAGGCAGATGATACTAACTTCTAGGCCGCTTAACGTGCCCCAGTTTCAATTTCAGGGTGAATGGGATTTTATTGTTGGTGTGACTGAACCTCAGGGAGAGGCTGCCTACGTATCCTTTCGGAATCAAGTCAAACGTAGTTTAGGCCTCAATCAATGTTTTGTTTCGTTTTTTTTTAATTGATCGCCGAAGGGATGTGACCGGTTCAAATGGCTTGTAGAGAGAGTTGGTAGTGTTTGGGAGTAGTGGGGAATAAAACCTTCGTCATTTCAAATGTGTCAAGACCACTGGAGTATAATTCAAACGTAGTATCTCTTGACTGCATCTGCATTTACTGCTGTTTCGGGGTCATTTCCTTCGATATCACCTAAATACAATGCTCCTCTCGGCAATATCTTCCTTATGATGTATGGGCCTTTCCAATTTGGAGCAAACTTCCCTTTTGCTTCCTGGTGATGTGGCAGAATACGCCTCAGTACCAGCTGACCCACTTCGAAATTCCTGGGTCGGACTTTCTTGTTGTAAGCACGGGCCATTCTTCGTTGGTACAATTGTCCGTGACAAACCGCGGCCATTCGCTTTTCATCGATCAAAGTCAATTGCTCTAACCGAGTCTTGACCCACTCGCTATCTTCGATTTCCGCTTCGACAATGGTTCGCAGCGAAGGAATTTCTACCTCTGCTGGTATTACAGCCTCGATCCCATAAACCAAAAGATAAGGAGTTGCTCCTACTAACATGCGTACCGTAGTGCGATACCCCAATAATGCAAATGGTAACTGCTCGTGCCACTGTCGGGAACTTTGGATCGTTTTCCTCAAAATCTTCTTGATGTTTTTGTTCGCCGCTTCTACAGCACCATTGGCCTTTGGCCGATAAGGAGTAGAATTCCTATGCGTTATTTTGAATTGCTCGCATACATCTCCCATCAAGTGACTGTTCAAGTTTGTTGCGTTATCTGTAATGATAGTCGCAGGAATACCGAAACGACAGATAAGATTTGAGTGTACAAAATCCACTACAGCTTTTTTAGTGACCGACTTGAGAGTGACAGCCTCTACCCATTTTGTGAAGTAATCGATGGCAACCAGTATAAATCTGTGTCCATTTGAAGCCTTTGGCTCGATTGGTCCAATGACGTCCATGCCCCAGGCGACAAATGGCCAAGGCGCAGACATGGGATGCAGTTCTGTGGAAGGTGCATGAATCAAATCACCGTGCACCTGACACTGATGACACTTCCGAACAAAGCTAAAGCAGTCCTTTTCCATGGTCATCCAGTAATAACCTGCTCGAAGGATTTTCTTCGCTAAGACATACCCGTTCATGTGAGGTCCGCACACACCTGCATGTACTTCGTGCATAATCTTTCTCGCCTCCTCGGCGTCGACACATCTTAGGAGGTTGAGGTCCGGGGTCCTCTTGTACAACAATTCACCGCTCAGAAAGAAACCACTTGCATGTCGCCTAATGGTTCTCTTTTGATCTCCAGTAGCATGCTCGGGGTATTCTTGTGTCTTCAGGAACCTCCTGATTGTTACAACCCATATCCACATGTGTTAGTTCATGCCATATATTAGTTAACATAAATCCAAGAAGGAATTATCTTTGAGATGATAAGAAGTCTATCCTATTGGTCTTAAGTGATACAAGAGTGTATAAGGGTGATTAACCAGTATTAGAAGTTAAACGAATCAAGGATGTTGTAACTCGAATTTTCAGGTAATCTAGCGGTGCTTAATACACTCAAGAGATCATTTATGAAGGTATTTTAATCATATAATATCCGTATCATAAGTCTTGAAGTCAAACGAGTTATGAAACAAAAGTCGACAAAAGTTGTCGCAACTTAGGTTCATAATTTTACTTAAACATTAGGTCAAATGTTTCTAATCTTTTATCATAATTTACAAGGAATTACGGGGTGATCTACCAACCAAATTAAAGATCTATGAGTCTAGTTTCCAACGCATTAAACTGTTCATCGATACGATCTTGGAGTAGAGAGATATTCGCGTTTTCGCGAGACTGCGCCAAGCACCTCTCTATGGGGCCCACTAAGTCGGTTTAAGATATTTGGACCTATATAGGATGCCTCCAACCCGTTTTAAGTCATTTCTTTTCACTATTTTCAGACCTTAGAACCCTAGGAACATCCTCTCAAGGTTCTCTCAAGATTCAAGACTTAAAAAAAGGGCAAACAACACAAATCAAGTGTCGGAAATTCCGTGGCGCTAGTAAGTCTCTTGTTCTTCTTGTTGTTGCTCATTTTTGTGTCGTTCCAGCTCGTGTGGGAGGTTGGTTTAAGGGGTTTATGTTCTATAAATACTCCCTCATGTTCTTAATATCAATCCTAGGTGATTTCAAGCCTTCTAAAGTGATTCTAGTGCCGAAAAATACTAATTGATCGCTAGTTTCGCTTTTTTGTTGTTGTGGCAGCATTGAAGGGATATTTCATGGAAATTTAAGGTCAAATTGGAGTTCTTATTTCTGTATAAAGGTAAGGAACCTCTTACTCTATATGTATTTAAGATTATCCAAGTTGCAGCTAAGCCATTGAAGCTAGAACTTGTGAAATATATATCGAAAGGCTTGGAAGTAATGTTATTGTTTTGTGGACTGTTTTGCGTTGTTGTTGGGCTGCGTATTTTACTACTATCATGTGGAGTTTTGGAGTAGGAAGGGTGTGGAGAAACACCATATATATGTAGGGTTATGGGCTGATAGTTATTCGTAACATTTCCAGGTTGTTTGACACGACTACGGTGGTCGTCGTATGTATGGAGTGATTAGGCTGTGTGTGGACTATTTTGGGAGGCTCAATATGTTTATTATTGATGTTGTTTGGGCTGTTTGGTGATTGTTTTGAATGGTGTGAGGTCATATATATAGGGGAGGTGCTGTCCGTTTCATCGTAAAATAGGTTATGGTCGATACATAATAGTTATGACGCTTAAATGATAACGATAGTATCGTTTCTCTTATTGTAGACTAAGGAGTTTTGACAATTGCATAGCTTGAGATTGGGGCAGTATATACAAGGTATGTGAGGCTATCCCTTTCCTTCTTTTGCACGACTCCGATTGTACATAATGTAATGAACGAGCTTCCAAAGATACTCTACTCTTAGAAGCTAGCAGTACTTACATTGTTTTCCCTCTTATGGAACGATTGATGTTAATGTTGCTTCTCTTATTCTTATGTTATCAATGTTATTGGTACTTCCTGATTCTTATAAGGTTCATAGTGAAGAGTTATTCCTAATAACGTGTACAGAGGATACCGACCTTACGTCACTCCGAAAGGTTTAGAATGTGATTCCATGAGTCGAGCATGCATTATATATATGTATCTATTTTACTCTACCGAGCCACGCTATAGTTGGCCGGGTACGACACCTATTGTGCAACCACTGATCAGTTGGGTTTTACCGAGCTCCACATGGCCGGGTACGATTCTACCGAGCCTATTATGGCCGGGTACGATATGATGATAATGATGCCCACAGAGGCGAATGCTTTAAAGGTTTATGTATTTATACATATGTATCATGCATTTCATATAAGTAGCCCTCAGAGGTACTAAGATGTTACAGGTTGTATATTCTCTATCCTTGCTTACATTACTGATCGTATTTATGGTTCCTTGCCTTACATACTCAGTACTTTATTCGTACTGACGTCCTTTTATTTGTGGACGCTGCATGTCGTGCTGCAGGTCCTGATAGACAGGCAGGTGCAGCTCCCCCACCACAGTAGACTGTCCAGTTCAGCGGTGATTGGCGAGATCCCTTCTCCGGACTTGCCTTGGTCTTGGTATGCAATTTTTGTTATAGACATTATGGGTATGTCGGGGCCCTGTTCCGGCTATGTTGCAACACTTATGTTCTTTTAGAGGCTCATAGACAGGTGTCGGCTCATGTATAGTTTGGTATGTCTTGTCGGCTAGTTTTTGTTGTATAGTCTTTCATAGTAGCGTGGTAGCTCATACCTTATATGTAGTTTCTTGATTGTCTGGTCATCCCCTACTATGTATGTTCATGCCGTCATATTTTATTGCTGGTTGTCCATGATCTAGGTCTACCATTTATATTGATCTCTTTAGCCTTAAAAGATAATAATGAAGGTTAGATGAAATGTACGTTGGTGCTCGGCAAGTGTGGTCGGGTGCTAGTCATGGCCCTTCAGTTTGGGTCGTGACAAACTTGGTATCAGAGCAAGTCTGTCCTAGGGGTTGTCTATGAGCCGTGTCTAGTAGAGTCTTGATTATGGATGTGTAGCGCGCCACATTTATAATCAGGAGGCTACATGACATCTAGGGTTGTTACCTTCTTCCTGAATCTAGATCGTGCGTAGAGTTGAGTCGTAAGTGTTCGTCTCTAATATTCACCTTGTTTTTTTCCAGTGATGCCTTCGACTAGGAAGCAAACGATTAGTAGACGGCTTGATACAACAGCGGGATAGGGTACCAGTCAGGTGCCCCAAGTCAGAGCAGGACAAAGTGAGGCTCAAAGTGAGATGCCCTCTCATACCTCATCTACTCCATCTCCTCCAGAGGATATTAGAAGGCACTCAGCGCCTCCAGTTCCTCCGTCTGGCACTCCAGACCAGGATATGCAGAGTGCTTTGCAGTTATTGACTAGCTTGGTAGCTGCTCAGGCTCAGAGGCAGAATACAGGTGCTGCTGAGAAACCAAATAGTACAAGAGTTCGTAATTTTATTAATTTAGACCCTCTAGTGTTTATCGGATCAGACCCCAAGGAGGACCCACAGACTTTTATTGACCAGGTTCATCGTACACTTCGGGTTATGCATGTTAGTGATACAGAGGCAGTAGAGTTGGCTTCTTATCGGCTACGGGATTTAGCGGTTCTCTGGTATGATAGTTGGGAGAGATCCAGGGGTCCGAACCCTCCTCCAGCTGTGTGGAAGGAATTTTCTGAGGCCTTTCTTCGTCACTACTTGCCAGTTGAGATACGAAGAGCTAGAGCTGATAAGTTCTTGAACCTTAGACAAGGTAATATGAGTGTACGAGAGTACAATATGCAGTTTGATTCTTTGGCAAGGTATGCTCCCCATATGGTGGCCGAGATGAGTGATATGGTGCATATGTTCGTGAATGGGTTGGGACCACATCTGATAAATGAGTGTACGACAGCCTCCTTGGTGGAGGGCATGGATATTTCCCGTATTCAAGCTTATGCCCAGACCCTAGAGGATCGTAAGCGCCAGCAGAAGGCAGTTAGGGAGCAGGATAGAGGCCAGCATAAGAGGGCGAGATTTGCAGGGTATTCTGATGACTTCAGAGGCCGCATCAGGCCACAGTTTTCGAGGAGTTTGGCGCCACCTGTAGCTAGTGCTCCTCCACAGTTTCAGAGGCCTCGATATGATCGATCCTATTCTGGTCCAGGTTAGAGTTCGCGGGCATCTGGCTCGCAACATCACAGGGATACTAGTCAGATGAGACCCCCAACACCACATTGTGATTAGTGCGGCAAGGCCCACTTTGGACTGTGTCGTCGAGGTTCTGATGCATGCTATTCGTGCGGGCAGCCTGGCCATATGATGCGGGATTGTCTTAATAGAGGAGGTGATGTTATGGCTCAGCCGACTGGATCTGTGTCTGGTTCTTCCTCATCAGTTCGACCTCCAGCACGGGGTTTTCAGCAGTCGACAGGTCGTGGTAGGGGTAGAGGTGCAGTGCCGAGTTCGAGTGGTGCTCAAAATCGAACCTATGCTCTAGTAGGTCGACAGGATCTCGAGTCGTCTCCAGATGTTGTTACAGGTATTATATCTGTGTTTTCTTATGATGTATATGCACTGATTGATCCAGGATCTACATTATCATATGTTACACCCTTTGTGGCTAATAAGTTTGGCATTGAACCTGAATTGATAAGTAAACCCCTCGCGGTATCTACTCCGATAGGAGATTCTGTGATTGCTAGAAGGGTATATAGAGGTTGCACTGTGATGATTTGTAGTCGTCAAACCTCGGCAAATTTATTTGAGTTAGAAATGGTTGATTTTGATGTGATAATGGGAATGGACTGGTTGGCCTCATGCTATGCAAATGTTGACTGTCGTACGAAGATGGTTAGGTTCCAATTTCCGGGTGAACCCGTCATTGAATGGAAAGGGAACATTGCTACACCGAAAGGTAGGTTTATTTCCTATCTTAAGGCAAGGAAAATGATCTCAAAAGGTTACATTTATCATCTCGTTCACGTTAGGGATGCGGAGGCGAAACCGCCTACTTTACAATCAATCCCTGTGGTCAACGAATTCCCAGATGTTTTCCCAGATGAACTCCCAGGCCTTCCTCCTGAAAGGGAGATTGAGTTTAGCATTGATGTGTTGCCTGACACTCAACCGATCTCTATTCCTCCATACAGAATGGCCCCGGCAGAGTTGCGAGAGTTGAAGGTGCAGTTGAAGGACTTGCTAGATAAGGGCTTTATTAGACCTAGCACTTCACCTTGGGGTGCACCAGTCCTATTCGTGCGGAAGAAAGACGGGTCGTTACGGATGTGTATCGACTATCGACAGTTGAATAAGTCTACTATAAAGAACAAGTATCCACTTCCAAGAATTGATGACCTGTTTGACCAACTCCAGGGTGCCAAGTATTTATCTAAGATTGATTTACGTTCAGGGTATCATCAGGTGAGGGTTAGGGAGAAGGATATTCCAAAGACGGCCTTCCGGACAAGATATGGGCACTTTGAGTTCTTGGTGATGTCGTTCGGGCTAACAAATGCCCCAGCAGCTTTTATGGATCTCATGAATACTATATTCAGGCCCTATCTTGATGTGTTCGTGATTGTATTCATTGATGACATTCTAGTATATTCTCGTTCGGAGGCGGAACATGCGGGCCACTTGCGGATAGTATTACAGACGCTTCAGGATCGTAAGTTATATGCTAAGCTCTCCAAATGTGAATTCTAGCTGAACTCAGTAGCATTCCTTGGCCATGTGATATCTGATGAGGGTATTAGTGTCGACACTCAGAAGATCGATGCAGTAAAGAATTGGCCGAGACCTACAACACCATCAGAAGTCCGCAACTTCCTAGGGCTAGCAGGATATTATAGGCGGTTTGTAGAAGGATTTTCCTCTATATCATCACCATTGACTAAGTTAACACAAAAAGCTACCAAATTCCAGTGGTCTGACACTTGTGAACGTAGTTTTCAGGAGTTGAAGAATCGATTGACATCTGCACCAGTGCTCACTCTTCCTGAAGGAACAGAAGGTTATGTGGTATATTGTGATGCCTCAGGTATAGGTTTGGGGTGCGTATTGATGCAGCGTGGGAATGTGATTGCTTATGCATCAAGACAATTGAAGAAGCATGAAAAGAATTATCCAACCCATGATTTGGAATTGGCTGCAGTAATATATGCTTTGAAGATATGGCGACACTACTTATACGGCGTCTATGTTGACATCTACACAGATCACAAGAGTTTACAATACATCTTCAAGCAGAAAGAGTTGAATTTGAGGCAGCGTAGGTGGCTTGAATTATTGAAAGACTACGATGTCGAGATATTGTATCATCCCGGTAAAGCCAATGTTGTGGCAGACGCTCTCAGCCGTAAATCAATGGGGAGCTTAGTACATATTGAGGCAGGTAGATGGGGGTTGATTAAAGAGCTTCATCAGCTAGCCAATATGAGAATCAAATTGTTAGACTCTGATGACGGAGGTGTTACTGTACAGAATACATCAGAATCATCTTTGGTAGCAGAGGTAAAAGCACGACAATATGAAGATCCTATCTTAGTACGATTAAGAGAAAGCATTCAACAGTGTAAAAGTATGGCTTTTGGGATCGGAAAAGATGGGGTACTGAGATACCAGAGCCGATTGTGTGTGCCTAATGTGGCAGGATTGCGAGAGAAGATTATGAATGAGATTCATCAATCCCGATATTCCATCCATCCCGGCTCGACAAAGATGTATCATGATGTCAAGAAGCAGTATTGGTGGGATAATATGAAGAAGTCTATTGCAGAATTTGTAGCCCAGTGTCCCAATTGTCAACAAGTAAAGATAGAACATCAGAAACCCGGTGGGTTGCTTCAAAATATAGAGATTCCGACCTGGAAGTGGGAGGTGATTAATATGGACTTCATTATTGGATTACCTCGCTCTTATCATAAGTTTGACTCCATCTGGGTGATAATTGATCGACTTACAAAATGTGCCCATTTTCTGCCAGTAAAGACAACTTACACGGCTGAAGATTATGCGAAGTTGTATATCAAGGAGATTGTTAGGCTTTATGGTGTGCCCATATCTATTATATCAGACCGAGGAGCTCAATTTACGGCTAACTTTTGGAGGTCTTTCCAGAAGGGTTTAGGCACACAGGTAAATCTCAGCACTGCATTTCATCCGCAGACTGACGGACAGGCTGAACGTACCATTCAGACACTGGAAGATATGCTACGAGCATGTGTTCTAGATTTTAAGGGGAATTGGGATGATCATCTTCCACTCATAGAATTCGCCTATAACAATAGCTACCATTCCAGTATTAAAATGGCCCCGTATGAGGAACTATACGGGAGGAGATGTAGATCACCAGTTGGATGGTTCGAAGTCGGTGAAATAGAATTATATGGGCCAGATTTGATTCACCAAGCTATTGAGAAGGTGAAAGTGATACAGGAGCGATTGAGGACGGCACAAAGCAGGCAAAAATCTTATTCTGATGTCCGACATCGTGATCTAGAGTTTGAGGTTGGTGATTGGGTTTTCCTGAGGATCTCACCAATGAAGGGTATTATGCGTTTTGGGAAGAAAGGTAAGCTGAGTCCAAGGTATATCGGGCCGTATAAAATTCTTCGACGGATTGGACAGGTTGCTTATGAGTTAGAATTGCCATCCGAATTGGAATTTGTCCACCCGGTATTCCATGTATCTATGTTGAGAAAATGTATTGGAGACCCTTCTCGAGTCATCCCTATCAAAGATGTACAAGTTACAGAGGACCTATCATATGAAGAAGTGCCAATGGCGATATTAGATCGGCAAGTCCGCAAGCTGAGAACAAAAGATGTAGCTTCCGTGAAAGTATTGTGGAGGAACAAAAATATGGAAGAAATGACATGAGAAGCAGAAGAGGAGATGAAGTCTAAATACCCTTACTTATTCCAGAATAAAGATAACAAGGATGCTGGTGGAAGACAGAATACATTGGAAGGTGAAACGGCTCTATGAGGTAAGCAATAATTTGAGAATACTCCTCCTTAATACAAAATGGTGATATGTAGATAATGTAAATACGCATAATGCTTTGTGTAGCCTTGTGAAGCCATATGTTGGGATTAATTACTTGCAAGTTTTGCTAGTGACCATTTTATAGGGGAAAATTGATCGGAAATTTCCATTGGAATCCACGATGATTTAAACTCCCCATAAACCCTTACATTCGAGGACGAATGTTCCTAAGGGGGGGAGGGTGTTACAACCCATATCCACATGTGTTAGTTCATGCCATATATTAGTTAACATAAATCCAAGAAGGAATTATCTTTGAGATGATAAGAAGTCTATCCTATTGGTCTTAAGTGATACAAGAGTGTATAAGGGTGATTAACCAGTATTAGAAGTTAAACGAATCAAGGATGTTGTAACTCGAATTTTCAGGTAATCTAGCGGTGCTTAATACACTCAAGAGATCATTTATGAAGGTATTTTAATCATATAATATCCGTGTCATAAGTCTTGAAGTCAAACGAGTTATGAAACAAAAGTCGACAAAAGTTGTCGCAACTTAGGTTCATAATTTTACTTAAACATTAGGTCAAATGTTTCTAATCTTTTCTCATAATTTACAAGGAATTATGGGGTGATCTACCGACCAAATTAAAGATCTATGAGTCTAGTTTCCAACGCATTAAACCGTTCATCGATACGATCTTGGAGTAGAGATATATTCGCATTTTCGCGAGACTGCGCCAAGCACCTCTCTATGGGGCCCACTAAGTCGGTTTAAGATATTTGGACCTATATAGGATGCCTCCAACCCGTTTTAAGTCATTTATTTTCACTATTTTCAGACCTTAGAACCCTAGGAACATCCTCTCAAGGTTCTCTCAAGATTCAAGACCCAAAAAAGGGCAAACAACACAAATCAAGTGTCGGGAATTCCGTGGCGCTAGTAAGTCTCTTGTTCTTCTTGTTGTTGCTCATTTTTGTGTCGTTCCAGCTCGTGTGGGAGGTTGTTTTAAGGGGTTTATGTTCTGTAAATACTCCCTCATGTTCTTAATATCAATCCTAGGTGATTTCAAGCCTTCTAAAGTGATTCTAGTGCCGAAAAACACTAATTGATCGCTAGTTTCGCTTTTTTGTTGTTGTGGCAGCATTGGAGGGATATTTCATGGAAATTTAAGGTCAAATTGGAGTTGTTATTTCTGTATAAAGGTAAGGAACCTCTTACTCTATATGTATTTAAGATTATCCAAGTTGCAGCTAAGCCATTGAAGCTAGAACTTGTGAAATATATATCGAAAGGCTTGGAAGTAATGTTATTGTTTTGTGGACTGTTTTGCGTTGTTGTTGGGCTGAGTATTTTACTACTATCTTGTGGAGTTTTGGAGGAGGAAGGGTGTGGAGAAACACCATATATATGTAGGGTTATGGGCTGATAGTTATTCGTAACATTTCCAGGTTGTTTGACACGACTACGGTGGTCGTCGTATGTATGGAGTGATTAGGCTGTGTGTGGACTATTTTGGGAGGCTCAATATGTTTATTATTGATGTTGTTTGGGCTGTTTGGTGATTGTTTTGAATGGTGTGAGGTCATATATATAGGGGAGGTGCTGTCCGTTTCATCGTAAAATAGGTTGTGGTCGATACATAATAGTTATGACGCTTAAATGATAACGATAGTATCGTTTCTCTTATTGTAGACTAAGGAGTTTTGACAATTGCATAGCTTGAGATTGGGGAAGTATATACAAGGTATGTGAGGCTATCCCTTTCCTTCTTTTGCACGACTCCGATTGTACATAATGTAATGAACGAGCTTCCAAAGATACTCTAATCTTAGAAGCTAGCAGTACTTACATTGTTTTCCCTCTTATGGAACGATTGATGTTAATGTTGCTTCTCTTATTCTTATGTTATCAATGTTATTGGTACTTCCTGATTCTTATAAGGTTCATAGTGAAGAGTTATTCCTAATAACGTGTACAGAGGATACCGACCTTATGTCACTCCGAAAGGTTTAGAATGTGATTCCATGAGTCGAGCATGCATTATATATATGTATCTATTTTACTCTACCGAGCCACGCTATAGTTGGCCGGGTACGGCACCTATTGTGCAACCACTGATCAGTTGGGTTTTACCGAGCTCCACGTGGCCGGGTACGATTCTACCGAGCCTATTATGGCCGGGTACGATATGATGATAATGATGCCCATAGAGGCGAATGCTTTAAAGGTTTATGTATTTATACATATGTATCATGCATTTCATGTAAGTAGCCCTCAGAGGTACTAAGATGTTACAGGTTGTATATTCTCTATCCTTGCTTACATTACTGATCGTATTTATGGTTCCTTGCCTTACATACTCAGTACTTTATTCGTACTAACGTCCTTTTATTTGTGGATGCTGCATGTCGTGCTGCAGGTCCTGATAGACAGGCAGGTGCAGCTCCCCCACCACAGTAGACTGTCCAGTTCAGCGGTGATTGGCGAGATCCCTTCTCCGGACTTGCCTTGGTCTTGGTATGCAATTTTTGTTATAGACATTATGGGTATGTCAGGGCCCTGTTCCGGCTATGTTGCAACACTTATGTTCTTTTAGAGGCTCATAGACAGGTGTCGGCTCATGTATAGTTTGGTATGTCTTGTCGGCTAGTTTTTGTTGTATAGTCTTTCATAGTAGCGTGGTAGCTCATACCTTATATGTAGTTTCTTGATTGTCTGGTCATCCCCTGCTATGTATGTTCATGCCGTCATATTTTATTGCTGGTTGTCCATGATCTAGGTCTACCATTTATATTGATCTCTTTAGCCTTAAAAGATAATAATGAAGGTTAGATGAAATGTACGTTGGTGCTCGGCAAGTGTGGTCGGGTGCTAGTCATGGCCCTTCAGTTTGGGTCGTGACACTGATGTCGTGGTACCAAGGTTGTGTATCTTCTCCTACCTCGATTACGTTGCAGTAACCGTGTCTTTCCTTGATTTGGATTTCCAAAGGATCGACGTGGGCGTTGCCCGGGTAGGGTAGCATTGAAGCCAGAGTGGCAAGTGCGTCCGCCAGTTCATTGTGACACCTCGGGATATACCTGAACTCTATTGATGTAAAGCGCTTGTCGAGGTCCTCCACATGCTGTCTGTAAGGGATAATCTTGACATCCCGAGTTTCCCAATCACCTTGGACTTGCCGGATAATCAGGTCAGAATCTCCCATAATCAGTAAGTCTTCGACATCCTGATCGATTGCCATATGCATGCCCATGATGCAGGCTTCATACTCAGCTGTATTGTTTGTGCAAAAGAAACGCAGTCTAGCTCTGGCGGGGTAATGCTGACCGGAGGGCGAGATCAAAATTGCCCCGATCCCTACACCTTTGGCATTCACGGCTCCATCAAAGAACATCTTCCAAACATGAGTGTCCTCCGAGACCACTTTTACGGTGTTTTCTTCTTCATCTGGAAAGTAGGTACTCAATGGCTGGTATTCCTCATTGACCGGATTTTCGGCCAAATGATCTGCTAGCGTCTGGGCTTTCATTGCCGTGCGAGTGACATAGACTATGTCGAATTCAGTAAGCAAGATTTGCCACTTGGCCAGTCTCCCAGTAGGCATCGGTTTCTGAAATATATACTTCAAAGGATCCAGCCTGCTTATGAGGAAAGTAGTGTGGGCTTGGAGATAATGTCTCAGCTTTTGAGCAACCCACGTCAGAGCGCAACATGTCCTTTCCAGCAGAGTGTATTTGTCCTCGTAGCCGGTGAATTTCTTGCTCAAGTAGTAGATTGCTTGCTCCTTCTTTCCGGTTATGTCGTGTTGCCCGAGGACGCAACCGAAAGAGTTCTCCAAGACTGTCAGATACAAGAAAAGTGGCCTCCCTGGTTCTGGAGGGACCAAGACTGGGGGATTCGAAAGGTATTCTTTGACTTTATCAAAGGCTTCTTGACACTCAGTTGTCCATTTGATCGCCGCATCTTTCCTTAACAGCTTGAATATGGGCTCGCACGTGCTTGTCAGCTGGGCAATAAATCGACTGATGTAGTTCAACCTGCCCAACAAACTCATCACGTCTTTCTTCGTTCTCGGGGGAGGTAGATCTCTGATAGATTTTATCTTAGTTGGATCTAGTTCGATACCTCTCCTGCTTACGATGAAGCCCAAAAGTTTGCCCGACGGACCTCCGAAAGCACATTTGGTTGGGTTCAACTTTAAGTCGTACTTCCTTAGTCTCTCGAAGAACTTCCTCAAGTCTTGGATGTGATTATCGTGCGTCCTGGACTTGACTATCACGTCATCCACGTACACCTCTATTTCTTGATGCATCATGTCATGAAAAATGGCAGTCATGGCCCTCATGTAAGTAGCCCCGGCATTCTTCAGACCAAACGGCATGACCCGATAACAGTAGGTGCCCCAAGGCGTGGTGAAGGCAGTTTTCTCGGCGTCCTCTTCATCCATCAATACCTGATGATACCCAGCGTAACAATCTACGAAAGACTGTATTTCGTGTTTGGCGCAATTATCAACGAGGATGTGGATGTTGGGCAGTGGGAAATTATCTTTGGGACTTGCTCTATTCAGATCTCGGTAATCTACACATACCCGAGTTTTCCCGTCCTTTTTCGGTACTGGAACCACATTTGCCAACCACGTCGTATACTGGACTACCCGAATCACTCCCGTTTTCAGTTGTTTGGTGATCTCCTCTTTAATCTTGTCACTGACCTCAGTTTTGAACTTTCGCTGCTTTTATTGAACTGGAGGACAATCAGGATGAATCAGCAATTTATGAACCACTAGATCAACACCTAGTCCCGGCATGTCATCATATGACCAAGCAAACACGTCTTTAAATTCAAAAAGAAGTTGAATTATCGCCTCTCGCGTTTTCTTGTCCGTTTGAATGCTTATTTTGGTCTCCCGGATTTCTTCAGGAGTTCCTAAATTAACCGGTTCGGTGTCATTCAGATTTGGCTTAGGTTTATTCTCAAAATGTTCCAACTCTCGGTTTATTTCCCTAAAAGCTTCTTCTTCATCATATTCTGGTTCTGGGTTTATTAATTCACAGTTAAATAGCTCGTTGTGATCTGGGCGTGAAGTCCGCAAGCATGTCATATTTAAAGCCGCATTATTATAACTGAAAGGAAAGATAAAAGGAAAAATAACAAAAATCAGAACAAAAGAAAAAATGGGAAAGCAATGATGATTTTTTTTATTTTCTTTTGAAAGTTGGAAGACAACAATGTTTACAACTTAGGAATTCCAAACAACAATTGAAAGGAAGAAAATGTTCAAGTTGTGTCCCGGAGATAACTTGTGACACAGGAAAGGTGGCGGACAGATCTACCCAGACTTCCGTCTAGTCGGGAATGGCGTGGCCTCCCAGTTTCGAAGTTTGGCGTTCGGCCCCACGTACAGCATCTCAGCAGTGCTTGTGCCTTCACCTGGTTGAACCATGTGAGTCTCGTAGAGCATTTCTCTCATTGCCTCACATATCTCCTCGATTTCCTCAGCCGTGAAGACCTCCTCGTCTTCTTTTTCGGTGTATCTTGGCCTGATGAAGGTTTCATATAAACCCGGCAATGGTCGAGGTAACTTCCAAACCTCATATTTCCTTTTCTTTGCCCACTCTTCATCTTCTGGAGTGGGTTTGAAACCTAGTCCAAATGGTTTCTTGGTGGTCGGCAAGGTGATAGGTTCGGTTATTCCCTGCAGGGTTCGTCCAAGCCCTTTCCCTGGCCTAAATCCGTGCCGGATCATCTCTTTGGCCACCATAACCGAGGCATTAGACAAGAAAGGCTGGGGGCAGGGTATTCCCTCTTCATGCTGCTCTGTCAGTACAATCTCGAAAGCTTGATAGACCGTATGTTCGCTTCCTTCTCTTGGTTCAAGATATGGGATGGATGGGTCCCGATAAATAGCATGCTCATCTTCTCCATGGACCACGATTTCTCGGTCTTCGTACTCAAACTTCACCATCTGGTGAAGAGTGGAAGGTACAGCTCCTGCCGCATGGATCCAAGGCCTGCCGAGGAGAAAATTGTAGGATGTATCCATGTCGAGCACCTGGAAGGTTATTTCAAACTCGACTGGTCCTATGACCAACAACAGGTCTATTTCCCCCATGGTATCTCTCTTGATGCCGTCGAAAGCCCTTACGCAGACATTGTTGGGTCGGATTCTTCCGGTCCCAATTTCCATTCTTTGTAGCGTGGAGAGCGGGCAAATGTCAACACCTGAGCCCCCATCCAACATTACCCGCTTGACATAGTAGTCCTCGCATTTAACTGTTAGATGCAAGGCTTTGTTGTGTGCCTCTCCTTCTGGGGGTAAATCGTTTTTGCTGAAAGAGATTTGGTTGACGGCGAAGAATCTTTCTGTCATCCGCTCCAGTTGTTCAACCGAGGTTTCAACTGGCACGTATGCTTCATTCAGGGTCTTCAGTAAGATCTTTTGATGCTCGGTCGACCTCATCAACAATGATAGCATGGACACTTTCTCGGGGCAGTTGCGCAGTTGATCTATCACTTCGTAATCCGGCATTTTCATTTGTTGGAAGAACACTTCCGCTTCTTCAACGCTTACAGGCTTCTTTGGTGGGAAGCGCCTTTGTGTGGTGTTGTTAAGCTCTTGGGTGTTTGAATACCTTCCAATGAAAGTATTTTCTAGAAGTTCTCCCATGACCTCTTTACCTTTGTACATTACCAAAGTCTTTTGATAATTCCACGGCACTGTGGACGGGTTGGTCATCGGCTTTTGTGGCACGCGTCCGATAACCACTGGCTCATTCAGCCGAAGTGGTTGAATCGTCCCCCGGACCACATAGGCCCCTTTTGGAACGTACATAGGTTTTGCCTTTTTGATCCCGAAGTTCTGCGTCTTCTCAGCTCGACCTCGTGGTATGTAAAGAACTCCATCCTTTACCGGTACCACTTTCTTCTCCACCTTCTTTTCAGGCTCGCTCTTTATAGCCTTGGCCTCCTCCCCCTTTTCTGGTTTCTGGTCTGTCTCAGGCATTTTCCCCGTGTCGACAATGGCGATTATAGCTTTCAGAGCAGGGTCGAATTCTTTGTCTTCGCAAATCATTCCGATCAGCGGCCCATTATTGTGAGCAGGCAATGGATTGGTAGTCACATTTGGGATCTCCTCGTCCCTTAGCACTATTTTCCCTTGCTCTATCAAATTCTCGACCACTCTTTTCAACGACCAGCAATCATTTGTATCGTGTCCCTCGGCCCCTTAATGATAGGCGCATTTGACTCCAGCTTTGTAAGAAGGTGACGTCGGGTTTTGCCTCGTTTGAGGGATTGGTTGCAAGAAACCCAACTGGACTAGCTTCGGGAACAAAGTAGAGTATGGTTCACTGATGGGCGTGAAAGTCCGCCTTCTAGGTGGTTCCTGAGGGCGGAAGGTATTCTGCGGAGGTTGTGGGTTATAGTGGTTGCGGTAAGGAGGCTGATTTCTGGGAGGTGGAGCTTGGCCTCGGTTGGCTTGTTGCGGCGGATGGGCATAAGGCTGGGCATTCATGACCATATAGGGTTGATGAGCATATGCCAGATTTGAGTGGGGGTAGTAGTGTTGTGGGGTTCTTTCCGGAAAACGGGGCCTGGGATGACGATATTCCCTTGCTTCTGAGGCTGCCATGGTCGTTTCTTCCTTTTTCTTACCTCTTGCCATTCCCCCGGACCCGCTTTGGACGGCTTGGGAGGTCGCCCTTATAGCTGCTTGACTCAGAATCCTACCTGTTTTCAGACCATTTTCCACCATCTCTCCAATCTTAATTGCTTCTGCAAACGGCTTTCCCATGGCTGACATCATGTTTTGAAAATAGTCAGACTCTTGAGCCTGGAGAAAAGTAGTGACCATTTCTACCTCATCCATGGGAGGCTTCACCCTCGACGCCTGCTCACGCCACTTAATAGCATATTCTCTGAAGGTTTCTGAAGGTTTCTTCTTCAAATTCGACAGAGAATTTTGGTCTGGTGCAATGTCGATGTTATACTGGAATTGTTTCACAAAATCTCTGGCGAGATCATCCCATATATGCCATCGGGACATTTCCTGGTCCATATACCATTCCGAGGCTATCCCTACTAGACTTTCCCCAAAATATGCCATTAGCAGTTCTTCTTTTCCGCCGGCTCCCCGCAATTGGTTGCAATATTTCTTAAGATGTGCAATGGGGTCACCGTGCCCATCGTATTTCTCAAACTTTGGGGTCTTGAAACCCACTGGCAGGTGCACGTGAGGGAACATACATAGGTCGGCGTAAGAGACGCTCTTCTGTCCGCTCAAACCTTGCATATTCTTCAAACTTTGTTCAAGGCTTCTCATTCTTTTGGCCATCTCATTTTGTTCTGCAATTCTAGGGTTCTGATCCTGCCCGGGTGCAAGCTCGCACTGAGGCGGTGGAGGATTAGTGTTGGTAGCGAACCTAGTTGGTTCCATTGAGAACGAGGGTGCCTGGAATGTAAAAGAGGATGAGTCAAAGCTTTGCTTGTACGTAGCAGGCTGTGCCGTAATCGGGCAGGGCGGTGCAGTAAAGATGTTCATGCTTGCATCGGTGGCTGACATTCGGGGATGAGGCTCAGAAGGCGATCCAGCAGAGAAGGCTGAAGTGGCTGGGTACCCGAATGGGGTAGCGGGATAATTTATGGGGATATTAGAAGTCCCGCTTGACCTGGAGAATAACTCAGGGAATCCGTGGACGACACTTGGCGGTTCTTTCCCGTTATTCCAGTCGTCCAGCATTTCCAACATACGGAGTCGTATGATTCTATTTTCTTCTGCAGTTGCGGATTCAGGTGTGAGGACGGCTGAGATCGAGCTCTCCTCGAAAACAGGGATTGTTTGCAACGGAATTTCTGAAGACATTTCCACACTTCCTTTTGACCTGGTGAAGTAAGTGTGAGTACTGCTTCCGGTCTTAACAATAGGTAGTTGAACACCTCCCTTTGACCTTGTGAAGTATGAGTGCGAGGCCAGACTTTCACCAAACCAACCGTCTTTCCAAAAACCTGAACGAACTCAACGACAAACGAGCGGTTAATTCGAAATAAATAACAGATAGGCAACCTCACGTTGAACATGATGCACTTATACAGTTAAGTGAGTTCTACATGTTTGCGACGAAAGCATGCGTCATTCTGGCATTCTTTTTAGGCTTCCCTTTTCTTATCATTTTTTTTTCTTTTTTTTTGTTTTTATTTTTTGCGGTAAAAATGCGACCGGATCCGATGAGGATTGCCTACGTATCACGACGCCACGTGAATCAGATCATTACGTAGTTCAAAAACACAAATGAGCGTAAAAGAAGCAACCTTTTTATTGTTGAAATGGTCTATTACAAACTACATTTTGCAAAAGAAAGAGCAAACTTTGAAAATAAACCTAGACTCAAAATAGACTAAAAATCACCCTGATGGGAAAAACAGGCAGAAGATGCTAAGATACAGACTTGACTTATGAGTGCATTATGGTTTTGAAAATTGGTGTCCGCGGGGCATCGTTTGGCCTCGCCGCGGTCCTAGGCGTGAGATCCCCCTCAAGTTGCTCCAGCTCATGCATGGCCTGCTTGACATAACTCATCAATGCCGAGAGGACGGTAACGCTGGTCATGTTCTCACATCGTAGACATCGTCTGGTGATGGCATGGGCAATGGCCTTGATCCTATCTCTGGTTTGCTTCTTCTCTATGAGTAGGCGTTTTATCTGATCGCTACATATCTTGAATACTTGAGCATCTTGTATATGCTGATGCTTCAGTTGCCGTACTTCTAACTTCATCTGGGCCAACAAGTCGTACCAGTATCTGCTCTCAATTTGGAAATCCTTGGCCTGATTAGCTGCTTTGATCTCAAGTGTAGCCATCTCTATCTTCATTTTATCAACAGTTTTCTCGTGGTCGCCTTCCAATTGATTCAAGTATCGGCGATGCTTATCTGCTCTTGTATCCCACTGTGCCCTGAGCTCTGCTATGACGTTTTTAGATTTCTCTAAATCCTCTTGCCATTCCCTAACTTTGCCTTTTAGCTTTTTTATCAACTGCTCATCTGATCGACGCCTTGGCTGTTTATCCGCATCCATCCTTATCTGTTTGATCTGGGCTCTGAGCATTTTGTTTTCCTGAATTAACCTGTTCCCCTCTCCCTGATCGGTAGCAACTTGCACGTTGTGCTCATATTTCAAGCTTTCCACTTGTTGCTTCAACCTGCTGATTTCGGCGCAATAGCCTCTTTCTTTCGCTAACCAATCCCACTGCTTTCGCGATGATTTGGCGAAATTCAGGATGTGGGGTCTCTTAGTCGGCCTTTCATGCTCAAGTTCCCTTCTATACCATGCAAGGTAACCTGGCGCCGTATCTCCTTTGGCTCGATCCCGCACGCAAGTATCTAATTTCAAATATTGACACTCACTCCAGATTTGGCGAATTTTCGCTTCTGGAAACTGTCCGTTAGGACTTATCTCAACTGCTTGAGTGCTAAGATCTTCCTCATGAGGTACTGTCTGGCATCTTCCGAGCTGTCTCAAAACTCGGCAGGGTGCGTAAGGTTGAATGCTCTTAAGCCCCATCAGTAAGAAATGAGTTTTAGCTGCCGGCATATATATGATCTCATCAACAGGCAACCATCCCAGCGTCCATTGTATTTGGATGGCAGTAAGAGCTTGAAAGAACGAGGTCCATGCCAGGACTCCTTTGGGCAAACTGATCTCTTTGGTTCTCGTGTAAAATTCTTCTCTGCAAGTCTTTTCCGGGGAACCATGGCTCAAAATCTCGGAACGATGGCAGAGGTGCTCGGTAATCCACATTTGTAGGAGCAAGTTACAACCTTCGAAGAAATTTCCCCCAGCTTTACAAGCTGTGAGAGCTCGAAAAATGTCAGATACCACCATAGGCGCGAGAGTACTGTCACTTTGCGTGAGTAAAGTGCTGACGACCCCGGATATCTTCAAATCAATGTTTCCGTCTTTCCTTGGAAATACCAGAAGGCCCAGGAACATCATCATGAAGGCTACCCGTCTGTGTTTGTCCCACTTCTGACGAATACCTTTGCTGCACAGTTTGTTGATTGGATTATTGAATCCCTCTTCATGACCGTACCTATCATATATGAAGCATGGAGTGCAAAAACCGGCAGCCAGATCCGGGTTGTGGACCGTTCTGGGTATCTTCAGTGAATCTAGGAACCGATGCACCGTGACAGCTCTTGGGGCGACCAAGTATTTTTGCTTTAACGGAAGTTCAGCATTTCCGATGTACCCAGCCATTTCCTCCAAAGTCGGGGTGAGTTCAAAATCAGAGAAATGGATAACATTGTGCGCCGGGTCCCAGTAGGTAACCAAAGCTCTTATGATATCTCCCCGAGGCCGGATTTCCAACAAACCCACGAGACCTTTCAGATATTTCTTGACCTCATTTTGTCCTTCAGCACCTAGATCATTCCACCATAGGCGTAACTTGACAGGGATTTTGGTCATTATTAAAAAATGTTCATTTTGCATTGTGCTCATCCTGCACATTTATTAAGGTGTTCTTTAACAAAAATAACTTGACTCAAAATATTTTACAAGGAGGATCAAGTTTTCGAACACGGCCTTTCAGCACTTCGGGGACGAAGATTTTGAGGCTGTGTGGGTCAATTGGATGAAAATCCTAAAAAAAAATGACCCGAAGGTGGTTATTTATGCAAAGTCAGCCTTCCGGCGTCCCTTTCGGGAACATTCGGCTATTTATGACAAAACAACATCACCTGATTTATTCGTGACAGAATTAAAATTTTGACACATTTTTATTATTATTATTATTACTATTTGTTCGTTTTTTTTAGTAAAAGGTGGGGTTGAACCCGATGGGGGTTGCCTACGTATCTCACATCCGGTGAGAATCAAACCGGCGTAGTTTGGTTCATCGTGAATAGAGAAAATCAATTGAACCCAGAAAGCAAGAATATGTTTTTTTTATTATTTTCTTTTGAGAAAAAAATATATATAAATGTTTGGACTATTAGTCTGAAAAAGAGGTACTACGAAAGAAACAACATTTTTTTTTGAATTATGAATTTTCCATTTTTTTTTTACTTTTAAATAAATACCCTTTTTTTTTATTTTTTAATAAATCAAACTAGAAGACAAATCTTTTTTTTTAGAAAAATTCTGGCGAGGTTTTGACACTACTTGGACATTGGTTTTATTTTGTCCAAAATAAGTAATTATCTCCCTACGCCGCTATTTTTCCCCTTTTTTAGAAACCGGTCAGCATGTGGAACTGAAGCAAATAAATGCGCAAAACAAATAGGATGTAGCAGGATGGTCTTTTCATTTCAGGTTGCCTGTCCTAGACAGACCCAACCCCTGTGTTGAGTCTCCTAAGTCAAATGCAACATGATGCAAATAAGCGTTCCTACTAGGGATCCAGCATGAAGTTTCGTTATACTAGGTTTATAACCTGGGTATTTGTTCTAGACTGTGTACCCGAGCGAACAACTCGAGTCGAGGAGGGGGCTACGTACCGGGGACCGGCGAGATCGTCCGGCTTTGTAACTTGTCCGACCTCTTTCTTATTTCAGGTATTGACACTAACAGAATAGGGAGTCTCGACCAGTGAGCTTCTCTCCGGAGGTAAGAAGAGAAAGGTTTTAGCACAGTTTATATACAGTTCAGATAATATCAAAGCGGTAAAAAACAACATTTAGCACGTTATGCAAAAACATGTAATAAAGATCAGATAATAAAGCCAAATATAACAATTATTCTAAGCTCGAATTCTTGAACCCTGAACCAATGGTTCTGGGTTAAAAATCCCCAGCGGAGTCGCCAGAGCTATCACACCTCCTTTTTGCGCGCCCGGCCCCGAAGGGTTAAATGCGCGAGGGAGTTTTTCCAATTTAAGTGACAATATTCGAAATGGGATTATTTATTTAATTCAGAGTCGCCACTTGGGAAAGGTTTGGTTTTTGGTGTCCCAAGTCACCGGTTTATCTTGAATCCCAAATCGAGGAAATTTTCGACTTTTCCAAATGAAGTCTGCGAACCAGAAATTCTAAGTAAGGAATTCTATTGACCCGAGGGAAGGTGTTAGGCACCCTCGAATCCCGTGGTTCTAGCACGGTCGCTTAAATTGTTATAATGGCTAAATATCTGATTTAAATACATGTTATGACTTACGTGCTTTTATTAAGTTTAAACCGCTTTTATTATTATCATTTATTTTTATAGAATTGCAACGTCGTGAAAATGCATCTCGAACCACGTCACAATCAATGCACCCGTAGTTGTTAACACATTTCGACTCCGTTGAGATTTGGATTCGGGTCACATCAATGTGCACCCGAGTTTAAGAATGTAATTTAATTAAGCCGCGCCTAAAGAGTCTAACACGTTATTATTTTTGGGGAAGGCCATGAAATTCACTAAACGGCCTGTCCTGAATTCTAAATATTTATTATGGTTAGTTATTGAGGGCCCCGCAATTTGGATTTTTATTTGGCGAGGCACGTCTCTATTTTAGAAAGGATATCCTAAAGCGACTACATTTCTAAATGCGTTTGTCTCTAAAAATAGAAGAAGAAAGATACATGTTAATTCAAGTATATGCTTTAACCTAACCCGAATCCTTATCAATTTCTGATTAATTATTTATAAAATGGAGAGACGTCATACCTTGTGAAACATGCTTTAATTGGACAAAGAAGTTACATACGAGATTGACGAAATACAACACTTAATCCGAACGACATCCTTAAGTCGGATTTAAATTAACTTGCTTAAACAGGATTAATAGAATTCCTTATTAAAGGATATTACCGATGATGTTCAAAACTCGTTCTATAAACTGCCTAAAGAAACCGAAACTGGGTGATTCAAGACTGTATTATATTTGGCTAGATTTAACAGCCATTTGCCCTTACTTATTCAAAGCATGCTAAAAGAGTGAGTTTAATTTTAACAATCGTGTTAAATAGTTGCACATTCCATGGGTTGTATTTACATCATGTATACTACTAAACGAATCAAATGTCGCAGTTTCAGGTCAACATAAACTTTAATTAGGTACAAACTTACTAATGTATTCTCTATTAGACTAACAAACTAAAATTTACACAGCTTGACAACATTTTTAAAAATTTATAAGTGAAGCAACAGATGATTATAATTCCTTCAGATCTTTCGATTCAACTTTCATTGCGACATCAGTTACATCAGACAGATTCGAAATGTGTACCTGAGGAGACGCTTACAATGAAGAAAGCAGGGGAGTCAGTTGAGCAGCAGTGTAAACGAAACAGCAGCAGTAACAGATAAATAGCAGCAGGACAAATTCCAGTGCAAGATGCAATTATAGACGAGGAAAGAGGCAGCAAAATGACAACAATAAGCAGGGGAGTAGGATCAGAATTCAGACAAACCAATTCCAAGAGAATCAACCAATGCAAACCAACCAATAAACTCAGCTGACACTTGAAAGAAAACAGAACTAACTGAACAGGTTGAACAAACTGAGAATCGAACAAACAGCAGGAAGAAGAAAACAGTTTCTGATTTCTGTATGTTTTTCTCTCTCGTATGTGTGTCTGTATAAGCCCCTCTATTTTTTCTCACTATCTCTTTTCTTTTCAAAATCCAGTGCCAATTTTCAGTTTTTAAATCTACTTGAGTTACCAAGAAGAATTCTTTTCCAGTTTTCTGTTTTTCAGAACTCAACTCTCAATATTCAATCCCAGTTCCCTCTGTCTATCCCCCCGTGTGTCTTGTCTATCCCCTCCTTTTATAAGCCTAACATTAGGCTATTCACCAGCCTGTTAGAACACCTCAGAAACTATTCCTTTTTAGCTGTTTTTTCCAACTCAAACTTTTAAAATTAGGAACCCCCATCATATTCCCTGACAGTCCCCTTTTAACATTTATTAAACTAAAACAGGCCATGGGCAGCAAGAATATAATCTGACAGCATGTGCTGTCAAACTATTTTAATCCAAAAGGGCCTTTATGCACATGTTGTGCACAAGTGCACATGCCCTCCAATTCTGACTGCAACTAAACAAAACCAATCACTTTATATTTCTGATTCAAATACATCAATTGTGAGTAGCTATAGTTGATTCTCAATTTGATTCAAACAATGTTCAGCAAGACAAATCAAGCTGTTACCATTCAAACAGCTAAAACTATTTGACGACATGTATCGAATCGACTATACTAATTACAACATATACAATCAAAGCCAAGGATTAGAATCAAACAGTATCAACAAGGGGTCAGATTGCACTTGTCAATACAGAGGTTAACTTGGGGATTGATTACTCAAACAATTTCAATTCAGTCAATTATGCAGTTTACATACACACACATTATCAGTGAATGAGGACGCATTTGATCAAATACAGAGGTCCAGGCAAGGTGTGAAAAAAAAAAACAGTTGGTAAAATTCAAAATACAATTTGAACAAGATGTTTGGCCATACGAATAGACTTTTAACAAACACACGAACTGGAATAAAGAAGAGAAAACAAACTTACCTTAAAATCTTTGAAAGAAAAATCAGAAAAATCAACTTGTGTTTGAACAGACCCTTCTCAAGGTTGAACGGACTTTAATCGAAGTGTTTCTCAAGAAACACTTCGATTAAGGTCCATTAGACCCTAATCTCTTGGTTTAAACAGGCACGGAATAGGCACAAGGAACCCTAGGGTTCAAAAAAAATCAGATCTGGGATTCGTGTTTCCCTGGTCAGATTCGGACCAAACCAAGCATGGTTTGGTCACGAGGGAGGTTCGGGGACTGTCTGGTGCGAAGCTGGGGTAGATCGGTGTGGATCGAGTTTTGCTCGAATCTTCAAATGAAGATTCGAGAACCTAAGGGATGATTCGAACTAAACGGCCAACAGATCCATGTTCAGGGGGGTGAGGCGGTCCTATGGTGTTAAGGTGAAGGCCACCGGCGTTCATGCCGCCGGGATTAATGGTGAGGAATAAGGGGGCGGCTAGGGTTTCGTGGGGAAAGGGATGAGGACGAAGGCGGGGGTCTTGGATAGGGGGCAGGGTATGGTAGGAAGCTTATATATGGAATGGGTGGGTTGATCTCAGCCGTTGGATGAGGCGAGATGGAAGGCCAAGATCTTTCACCTGATGGGGAAACGGTGTCGTTTCTCATGCCAGGGTTTGGGTTGGTTCGGGTAAGACGGGTCGGGTCTGTTCGTGGGTACGGGGCATGAGATCTTGGCCGTTGATCATTCAGAGATAAACGGCCCAGATCAGACCAGATTAAAACGGTGTCGTTTGGATAGTTAGGGGCTGAACTGGACTGGACCGGGTAATTCTGGTTTTGGGTTGGGTTGTTTGGGCTTGTTTATTTAAAATCGGACTGGCCCAAGTCCGAAACTCTTTCTTTTTTTTTCTTTTTAATTCCTTAAATTAATTTTGCCAAATAATACCATGTAAAACATTGGACAACAATTATCGCACAATTAACATTTAATTATACTAAACACTTAATGACAAAATACAATGAAGGATGTACACATTTTATTTTTCTTTTAATAAACGGATTACGGTTCACACGACATATAGACATATATTTTTGTTTGAATAAAACAACCATGGGCAAAATCACAAATAACTAGCAAAAAATGCCACGTAAAAATCCAGCAAATGTACAGCAAGACCAATTGCTATTATTTTGTTTCTTTTGGAGTGATTGTCGCGTAAAACAAAAATCACGTGCTCACAATTACTCTAAAATTAATTTGTATAAACCTTCTCAGATCCTTTAAAAGTATTTTTGAGTGTGTCTAATTTTCCAAAAATAATTCATATTTTGATATATGATCAAAATACACTGACATTTTTAAAGACCCGAGCGACATAAGAATAAATCACTTTAAATTTGATGGAGTAATATCATGATATTAAGCAAATTTCAAACTCAGAATAAGCTATGGATCAAGTAGATAATTAACACCTACATTTGAGATTGTGGTACTACTAGTCAATTATTTTCTGGATCATCATGTGGAAGAGATCAAGACTACTGATACTAGCAATAAAGCAGGAATGCTCACTGCTAACCAGGTGCCACAGCTATTTTTCCTAGTTGTATTGTATGAAACTGTTGTTAACTTCTTATGCTGCTGCTTTATTGGCGTTTTCACACCATAATAAATCTGAAAATTACATTGGCAGTTGAGTACTAATTATTGAATGGTTTGCATAAAGTAATGAAATCCTGCACTAATTATTATTTCCAGCAAACCCTTCTGCATAGACACAATGTACCTTCCGACCCATAAAATATTGTATATGCGTGTTAATAGGCTGCATTGTGCAGCTATCAGCTGTCTCAAATAAAGCATAAAAAAATTATGAATTTCCCTTAGTATTAACTGCGAAAACCTCACTCAGTGTTGTTGTCTATGGGATTTGAATCCTGGTGGGTGCCGTTCTCTTCCTTATTCTTTTGTTGTGAAAATCATTTCATCCACGCACATGCTTTCATTCCTTAATAACATTCATAGTGCCCCTAAACAGACTGAGTGTGAAGATGGTGGTCCTGTTTGGGAAGATATCAAAGCAATAGAACAAATGGCAAAACATGAAGCAGCTGAGCCAAACAGGTAATATATTTTAACACTAGAATTTCGTTGGTTGTTTTTTTTGGAATATTATGTGTCACAAGTATTATCTGGAGTCTGGATGCAATTACTCAGCAAACAATGGATGAATATATTAAGCAAACAAGCTGTCTGGTGAGGAGAGCTTGATGCTTTCATGATAAAAGCTTACTAGCTGTTTGCGATACTTTTAGTGGCCAAGTTAGGAGGAGTGCAAGATGAAGCTTTATTGAATATAAGAAACCATTGATAAATTTAAGAGGTTTTTGTAAACATCAGTACCACCATTGTTCTAGCCTAGTATTTGTTTTTTCTTTCTTCTGTAATCAAGCAAAAGTAATCAATATGCCTGTTATTAAAGTTTCCCGTGGACCTGCAGGTTAAAAATTTGAAGGTGAATCTAATTCAGATTGCGAATAATACGACAGGTTTGCTAGTCAAGGAAGCGGCAGTTCCAGAAGAGATTAAACTACGAGAGACTATTTCCTCAAAGGAAGTTGAGACAGAGTGAGCTTGTGCAGTATGCCAATGACAACCACATCGGAGCATCACTTCAAGTCCTGTCTTAACAGAAGGAGACGCAGGGAAAAGTCTAAAGCGCTGAAAACTTGCAAGCACACGGCCAAGAGCGAAGGAGACCTGCCTGTTGCAACAAAAAATTAAAAGCAGGAGCTAGTAAAACTGAAATATCAGCTGCAGCACCATCAGCGCACAGTACTACTGAAATATTGGTGTCAAGTTCATGAACTCAGTTTGAGAATATGATGGAATTAGCTCGCGAAGTTACCGAAAGAGAGGTGTGATTAGAGAGATATTGTAGAGAAGAAATTGGTGTATTTTGATGTATGCCTTCCATACCTGTTTAACATGTATCTTCACTCGATGAAATCTACAATTGTAATTCAGGTGTTCCTAGTTTTAGTTGCATATTTTGCTAAAGTCATGTAATCGTAAAGGGAGACCTGGAATTGTTATTTTGCTAGTTGTAGCTGTAGGTGTTGGATATGGTATTTTGATAACGAATTAACGATACACAACTTATTTGACAATATTAACTTGTGGCAGCTTAATTGTAAATTTCAGCTCAAGGCTGATGACTTTTCGGCATTTTTCATTTTATGGAAAATTGTTTCTGCATGTTTTTGTTACAAATTTAGCTTCGCAACTTGCAATAGACCTTTATTTTAATGACCAATCATGACATTTAACTCTCATTTGTGACCAAAGGATGAAGTGGGATGTATGAGATTCTACACCCTTAACAAGATGTTTTGGATTCGAGCTCTCGAATTGAGAAATTTTGTTTAATGATCCAATCGATGATTTCGAGTTTTAGCATTTTGCTGCTTGATTTGAGATTTCCCGTGGGTTCATTTGGTATCTTATTGTAGGTATAAATTGTTTTGGTCCTGAAGGGTTCGAGAAGGATTAGAACCCTATCTTGCTATTTGGAAGGTTAAAAGTAAAAAAATAGTGACTTTACCCCTCGGATTTGGTACACGGTTTGAGTCGTGGCTTGAAGCTTCTAACAGTTTGTAGGATGTATTTGGACAATTAGGACCCTAGTTGGAACTTTAAGGGTTCTTGCGTGAAAAACTAGCAAAAATCCTGCACCAGATGTGCATGTCTGAGGTGCCTGCGTCGCGAGCGAGGCTGAACTCTAGCACCTGAAGTCCTGCAATTTCAATACTTTGTATAAATAGCCCCATTTCGTATTTTGGGTTCATTTCATTATCTTCGGAGCTAGAAAACTTGGATTCAGTGGCCCACTTAAAACTTTTTATAAGCGGTGTCATAATTTGAAGAAATGAACAAATAAATAACTTATTGTAGTTGTTAGCGGTTTCATTTTCTATATTTATCCCTAATATTTTTTTATATATATTATGAGTAAAAAATTTCAGCAAAGTGGTGTCCCGTGACACAACATAGGATAAGGTGTATACGCCCCTACTTGGATTGAAACAATTTTCAAAGTTATTCTCATCTACGATGATGGTGATGGCTGATTCTCACTCACCTAAACTTGTTCCTGTTTGTCATCCCAGTCCATGTATTCAACGAAATTTCATCCAAACACCTCAGTCAAAACATGTATTTTAAACACCTCTATATATTGACTGAGCTTATGTGTCAGTCTTTTTGCTGAGTCAGAAAATGAGTGGTTACACGCTCTAAAAAGGAGAGTAAATATATTAATTTTAATTTAAAAATATTAAAATTAATAAAAAATAAACCATAAAAAGAAAAAGAGTAAAATTATTTCCCAACTCATGCATCCCGGCCCCTTTAGCCTTATTTGTCCACCCGTTTTTCCCCATCTTATTCCCCCCTTCTACCTTCAGCAAAACCTCCCCCCCCCCAAACCCCCCAACTCCTCTGCCTTTTGTGGATTAAAAGTACAATATAAAAAGGAGAAGAATTTTCTTTTAGGGAAGCTAAATAAATAGATCTGTTAGCGCGGTTAAATTATTTAAAGATATCAAAAGCTATGAAAATGCGAAGTAATTTTTTCGGTGATTTTTTCTACGACCGTGTTCGTCAGTCCATGGTGGCCATGGGTTTTCCAAAGGAGTCTGGTGAATGGAAAAGTAGGTGGCGGAGTCCGCTTGTGATTATTTTCCAGCGATCTGGTTTTGCTTTGTAGTGGTCGGCAGTGAAATACTTCCAGGGATGTAGTTCTTTGTTTTCTACTCATTGGTTGTTGCCCCATTTTTGTGTCTCCATAAATTCTAAAATTACTATGGTGATATGAATTTTACCTAAAATAGTGAGAGTAAGGAGATGAAGCAAGATAGAATTTTTTTTATCAAAATTGAAGAGTTTTATGTGTATGAAATAGGGTTTAAGGTTGTGCTTAGAAAGGAGGAAAGAGAGCAAAACAGTGAGGCGACTCCGATTTTTTGGTTGTTTCCCGGTGATAAGGATTGGCGACAGCATAGGAGGATGGAGATGGATTTGAAATATTTTTAAAAAGTAATATTTAAATAAATAAAGATGTGTCATCAATTTATCTGATGTGAACATGATATTTTCTCCACGTCAGGCGAGTGACCAACACGTAATGCCGGAGGGGTTTAAAATACATGTTTTGACTGAGTTAAGATGTCTGAATGAAACTTTGTTGAACACAGAAACTGGAATAACAAACACGTATAAGTACACGTGTCTGTCAGGCTATTCTGTCATTAATAAATGAATCAAACTCTATTTAGTGGTTGAAGACCATACCAAGTATGCTCTTTTCAGTTCTCGAAGGGCCTTTCTATAAATTCTCTTTATATTTTAAAATCAGATGAAGATAAAGGCCAGGGGCATAGGATACCACATGTAGAAAACATAACCGTTAGCTACCTTGATTTTGGCATGAATAGGGTAACGAGCAAAGTGAGGAGAGTTCTTCCTCTCTGCTTACTAAGTTTTACAAAGCCTCAATTGTCAAAAATTAGACCAAAAACAAATATAAATAAATTGTAAAAAAATTATATTTTTTTGTGCTTTTGGCTTTCCACGCGTCCAAAATGGGTGAATAAAAGGCCATTATTGTCCCTGTACTATTGTAAATAGTACTTGTTTGTCCTCCGTTTCACTTTACGTCCAAAACCCATCCTACCGTTAACAAACTTGATGGAACTGCCCTTAACCCTAACGGATGGCCAATGTGGCACCTGACCCCTCAAATTTTTGTCAATGTCAGCTACCAAGTCATATGGTCCCACTAAATTAAAACTCCTGAAGGTGTAAACTTCACACAAAAGATGCTCTCCCTTCCCCTCCCCCTTCCCCTTCCCCTTCTCTTTCTCAGTTTCTTTGTGAAATCTATTTCGTAGTTCAAAAGTCTTTGATGCCCTTATTTTAATACTTCTTGCTCTCTTAAATATTGGAGTACTCCAGTTCCTTTACTCCAAAAATTCCATTTTCAATATTTCGTTAGTTATACATTTTGCTCACTTAGAACTCTATTTTTTTCAAGTTGTTCTTGTGAATTCAAGATATTTCTGGGTTAGAATTAAGTAATTCATGATTTACTTCTTCTTTATTTGATCTTGTATTTTTCTAATATTAGCCAAATACGGGGATTGACATTTGAAACATGAATTTTCGACATAACATCGATTTGCTAACCTCCAATGAATAGAAGAAAAAAAGTCAAAATCAAGTGGGAGTGAGTCTTATGAGAACCATCATTCAAAGGTTTGTATACTCCAAATAGCTTACGTCATACAACGCAAACATCAAGTAGAGAAAAGTCTAAGTTACCCAAACTAAATTTGGTTTTTTTGTTGCTTAATCTGATTTTTGGCAAAAATTAAATTAGAGCTGTCACGACCCCAAAACCGACCCGGTCATAATGGCGCCTATTGTGAAACTAGGCCAGCTGACACATTTCTAAAATAATCCACATTTCATTTAGCACATAAGTAAAACTATTTTTTTAATTGAAATCCGATAAAAGATATAAAGTCAAAATCAAAACAAAGCAAAAAATACAAGCCCGACCTCGGGTGTCACTAAGTCATGAGCAATACTACATCTGTTCCGAAAACATAACTAGACCAAAATAGTTTAAAAATATTCAAAAATACACTAGAGGTAGATAAGGAAGGAGAAAGTCGATAATGCGAACGTCAAGCAGCTACCTCGATATCTCCGATGAAATTTGCGTCTGGAATAGTCAACAACTGCTACCGTGGCCTGAGATACCTGGATCTGCACACAAGGTGCAGGGGGTAACGTGAGTACACCAACTCAGTAAGTAACAAGTCCAAACTATGGACTGACCGGTAATGACGAACTAAACCTCAGCAGTTATAGCACAATTAAATGAAATAGTAAAGTAGGCATGCTGGCAGTTTAATTATTCAACTCAATAGTAAAGCAAAGCACATATCCGGAAAATGTGAAGTGTAGAACTCAGTAAATCTCTACATGCAAATGCCAGAAATATATGATACTGCACCCTGTTCTCCCACTCTCAAGTGCTCAACCACTCGGTACTGTATATGACCATCCGGCCCAGGGAAGATCTATCCCGGAATATATATATCACTGACCGTAGTCATCCAGTACCGAGGAAGACCATTCCAGCCCTATGGAGAAGATCCATCTCTAGGTATAAGTACTTCGGACAAGATCCATGTCCAGGAAAAATCCATCCCTCAGTAATATCAACTGCGCTCACTGGGGGTGTATAGACTCCGAAGGGGCTCCTTTCAGCCCAAGCGCTATAACAAGCCAACGAAGGCATAATCAATATCCCCCTGCGGTATGCAGCCCGATCTCATACTGTTACTCAATATCAGGCTCTCGGCCTCACTCAGTCATCACTCTCCAGTCTCACACACACGGGCTCAAAATGCCATGATACTAGTCCGAAACAATGATATGATGTGCCCAATAACAATAACTGAGACTGAGACATGATATAATATGCGTAAACAGGATTGAGTGCAGAATATCAATGAAGCTAATGATATGACAGCAAGAAACGACCTCTCGGGTCTCAATAGTACCGGCGTGAAGCCTTAACATGATATTTAGCATGATTTACAGCTCATTAACTTAATCACATAATCGCAACATAGATATCGGCAAGAAAGAGTCACTAAGCGGTGCCATGGAATGATCCAGGCCGCAATCTCATGGTGCATGCCCATACGCCCGTCACTTGGCATTTGCGTCACCTCAATAGTAACCCTAGAACACATAGTTCGGGGTTTCGAACCCTTAGAACCAAGTTTGGAAGCGTTACTTACCTCAAACCAAGCCAAAACTCCAGCCCGCGATGCCCTTGCCTCTCGATTCGGTCTCCAAATGCTCCGAATCTAACCAAAGTCAGTATATTATCATCAATATACGCTAAAGGAATGAAACCCATACGAAAATTATCAATTTAGACCAAAAATCCCGAATTGGGCTCAAACCCGGCCCTTGGGCCCACGTCTCTAAATCTGATAAAAAAATACAAAACTAGAAAACCCATTCGCTCACGAGTCTACCCATATCAAATTCACTAAAATCCGACGTCAAATGGTCATCCAAATCCCAAAAATCCACTCTCCAAATTTTCTTCCATTTTCACCCCAAATTCTCAAATTAAATGATAAAAATCAAGACATAATCATGGAATTTAACCAAATTTGATTGAAGAACACTTACCCCAATCACTCCTCTGAAATTTCCCTCCAAAATTGCCTTCTCCAGAACTCTCTAATGAATTTTGAACTTATGAACCAAAACCCTCGTTTTGAACTTAAACAGTCTGCCCAGATATTTCCTTCATCGCGATCGCGGAAATTGCCTCGCGATCGTGAAGCACAAAATGGACAGCCCCTCATATTAACCTTACGCGATCGCGGAACTACCCATGCGATCGCGAAGCACTGCCTTTCCAACTCACGTGATCGTGACCTTTCCCACGCGATCGCATAGAACAATCACTCCCAATTCTCACCAGCTCACTTTCTTCTACGCGAATGCGACCCTGAACATGCGTTCGCGAAGCACAACATCACAGGCATACATGATCGCGTCCTCACCTCTGCGATCACATAGAACAAATTCTACCTCTGCCCCAATTAGGCCTACGCGATCGCGAACTCCCCTTCGTGATCTCGAAGAACAAATCTTCTGCAACAGAAAACCAACAAAATCTGCTAACTCTTCAAATCCAAAAATGTCCTTTTGGGCATCTAAAACACACCGAGGCCCTCGAGACCTCAACCAAACATGCCAAAAATCCCCATAACATCATTCAAACTTAGTCGAGCCTTCTAATCACTCAAAACAACACCCAAACACCAAATCACACTCGGATTCAAACCTTCGAGGAAGACTCAGAGAGTTTAAGTGAATTCGAAAGCGGGGAAGATCCCGAGGGCGGAGATGTTGCCTCCGATGAAGACCAGGCCACTTAGGCCTTTATATTTTTTGCTTTTCTTTTGCATCTTTTTTAGGCTGTTTCAACCATTGTAAAATTTTGAATTAAGCCATTTTGGCCTCTATAAAAGACTATTAGGTAAATATAAACAAGGCTTTCTTTTCCTCTTCGGCTTTCAAATTTTTCCTTTGCTTTATTACTTGTATTCACAAAGGTCGAAATTCCTTAGCATAAAAGAGAATTTAATCTCTTAAGGAAACGAGCTCAGGGGCCAAAATTTTAAAGTTGAAATTTTTCTAAGACATAAGATAATTACAAGGAACGTACTTCTCTTTATTCTTGTGAAAAAATAGTTATACATGCATACATATTTTATGACAGGGCTCAAGCAACCTAGGTGAACACGGTTCGTTTGACCGTTTGGACCTTACAATAAATCTTACCTATCGAGACCCTTCTATTGCGAAGTAATTTCCTCGCAAAAAGTTGATATCCAAGGGTAATGCCCTCCAGTATTCGAGGTTGATTGTAAAGGAACCTCAGATACTGTTAGTGCTTTCTTCGACATCGATTTGTGCTTGGACATTGATTATAAGTTAGCACGATCTGTTGTTGCCTCGTTAAAAACCTTTCCGAAAAACCCAATTGGGACAAAAACGGTTCAAGGGAAAAAATGTGCAACGCGTGCTTTTAGACCTAAAGACTCCATGCGGCTCCTTGTCGACCACCTGCAAGTGTTAGCCCGAAAATAGAAAGAAATAAAATGGGGTCGTACCTTAGCAATAATATCATTTAAGGTGAGTTACGTTCCAATTATTTGGCAATTGTTCTCCATTTATCATTACGAGTTTATAGGATCCTTTCTCTGTGATCTCGAGAATCTGGTATGGCCCTTTCCAGTTCGGACCCAATTTCCCTTCGTTCGGATTCTAGGTGTTTAATGTGACCTTCCTTAGTGCTAAGCCCCTGACACTGAAGTATCGAAGGTTGGCCCTTCGATTGTAATATCTTTCGATCCATTACTTTTGGGCGGCCAATTGATAAAGGGAAGCTCCACGCCTTTCATCCAACAGCTCTGGGCTTGTACTCATGGCCTCATCATTCGATCCTTTTATTGCATATCAGAATCTGATACTCGGCTTCCCGACTTCGATCGATATTAGAGCTTCGGTGTCATAAACCAATGAGAATAGGGTAGCCCCGATACTGGACTTCGAAGTTGTGCGATATGCCCAAAGAACTTCGGGCAGGATCTCTTTCCATTTCCCCTTAGCGTCAGTTAACGTTTCTTAAGGTTTTGGATTATGGTTTTGTTGGCCGATTCAGCTTGTCGGTTCCCACTAGGGTGATAAGGTGTTGACAAGATCCTTTTGATCTTATGGCCTTTGAGAAATTTGGTCACTTTACTGTGAATAAACTATTTTCCGTTGTCACATACAATTTTGAATTGTATCCCGAACCAACGTATGATGTGGTCCTATATGAAGTCGATAACTTCCTTTTCTCTGGCCTTCTCATATGCCTATACTACAACCCACTTAGAAAAATAGTCAACCATAAATAAGATAAATTGAGCCTTACTTGGTGCCGAAGGAAGAGGGCCGACGATGTCCATCCCCCACTTCATGAATGGCCACGACGATAAAATTGAATGCAGTAGCTCCTCGGGTTGATGAATCTTCGAATCATGTCTTCAACATTTATCACATTTTTGTACGAACTCATTCGCACCTTTTTCCATGTTGATCCAATAATAGCCAGCTCTAATTACCTTCTGAACCAATGATTTGGCGCCTGAGTAGTTCCTGCAGGTGCCTTCGTGGACTTCCCTTAGAATGTACTCGGTATCTCCCGGTCCCACATATTTCTAGAGGGCCATCGAACATTCTCCTGAGCAAGGTTCCATCCTTGTCAAACTAAATCAGGCTACCTTTGTGCGTAGGGCCCTCGATTCCTTTGGATCTGAGGGAATTTTCCTAGACTTCAAATACTCTACGTATTTATTTCTCCAACCCGAAGTTAAGCTTGTGTAGTTTATTTTGATATGGCCTTCCTCTACTACTGATCTCATGAGCTATACGACTACCTCTGTGTTGAGCTCGTCGTCTTCGACTGATGATCCTAAGTTCGCAAGGACATCGGCCTCACTACTTTGATCTCGAGGCACGTGCTACAAAGTCCACTCTTTGAACCGATGTAATGTTACATGTAACTTGTCTAGGTATCTTTGCATTCGTTCTTCTCTAACTTTGAATGCTCCATTAATTGGTTTACTACAAGGAGGGAGTCACACTTAGCTTCGATCACCTCCACCCCCAAGCCTTTGGCCAGTTCGAGACCTGCAATCATGGCCTCATATTCGGCCTTGTTGTTAGTCAATTTTACAGTCATAATAGATTGTCTAACTATATTTCCTGTGGGTGGCTTCAGAACGATACCAATTCTAGACCCCTTTATGTTTGAGGCGCCATCCGTAAAAAGGGTCCAGATTCCCGAAGACATTCCCGAGTTTACCAACAACTCTCTTTCGACTTCGGGTATTAGGGTCGGCGTAAAGTCGGCCACAAAATCTGCCAAAATCTGGGATTTGATGGCTGTTCGAGGTTGATATTTGATATCGTATCCACTGATTTCCACGACCCATTTGGCTAATCGCCCCGAAAGTTCGGGTTTATCATTATATTTCGTAAAGGGTAGGTTGTCACAACACATATAGGATGGCATTGAAAATATGGTTTTGTTTTCTAGAAGCATTTAGCAAGGCGAGTGCCAATTTTTCTAGGTGAGGATATCTAGTTTCTGCCTTACCTAAGGTCCTACTAAGAAAATAAATAGGAAATTATGTACCTTGTTCTTCCCGGACTAGGACACCACTTACCGTTATTTGTGATACTACTAGATACAAGTATAGTCGTTCATCTACCCTCGATGTGTGAAGCAATGTTAGGCTCGATAAGTATTGCTAAAGTTCTTCTAAGGCCCGTTGGCATTCTGGGGTCCATGTGAAGTTTTTTTCCAGTAACGATAAAAATCGATGGCTTTTATCGGACAATCTTGAGATGAATCGCCCCAGGGCTGCAATGCACCCAGTTAGCCTTTGTATAGATTTACGTTATCCACTACCGTGATATCCTTGATAGATTTGATCTTTTCGGGGTTAATATCGATCCCTCGGTTGGATACCATGAATCCGAGAAATTTACCGGATCTGACCCCGAACTCACACTTTTCTGGATTCAGTTTCATGTTGTATTTCTTCAATATACTGAAGGTTTATTGCAAATGCTTTAAATCGTCCTCTACTCGTAGGGACTTAACTAATATATCGTCAATATAAACTTCCATGGTTTTTCATATTTTTTCTTCGAACATTCGGTTTACTAGTCATTGGTAAGTGGCACCGACATTTTTTTAATCCAAACGGCATTACATTATAGTAGTATGTGTCATACTTAGTGATGAAAGAGGTTTTTTCTTGGTCATCCAGATTCATCCGTATTTGGTTGTACCCAAGTAGGCATCGAGAAAACTAAGAATCTTGTGGCCGACCGTGGCGTCGATCATGCGATCGATGTTAGATAAAGGGAAAGAATCTTTGGGGTATGCCTTATTTAAATTTCTATAATCCACATCTATTCTTAGTTTGTTCTCCTTTTTAGGAACTACCACTACATTTGCTAACAATTCCGGGTATTTGACCTTCCGGATGGACTCTATTTTAAGGAGTTTAGTTACCTCGTCCTTGATGAAGGCATGCTTTATCTCGGACTGGGATCTCCTTTTTTGCTTTAGCGGATGGAACTTTGGGTCCAAACTCAGCTTGTGAGTAGTGATCTCCGGTGGGATCCCTGTCATATCGAGATGGGACCAAGCAAACCAATCCATATTAGCTAGAAGAAATTTAATGAGTTTTTTCTAAGCTTGGGAGTTAATCTCGTGCGCAGGTATACCTTTCGATCGGGCATATGTTCGATGCTCTTCGACCGTTGATTTGTTGGCATCGAAATCATCGGGAGCTATAAAGGATCGGGGAATCCCGTAATCGTCGTCTTGGTCAATCCCTTGCTTGTCTGATTGGGTTGAAGCTTGCATCGATGATTGTTATTAGGCTTCTTGTTTCGCCTTCAAACTTGAGTCTTTTGTCGATGAGAGTGTTGATATAAGAATTACTTCATCGACAACAAACATCTCCTTTGCAGCGGGTTGCTCCCTGTAAACTGTCTTTATCCCTTTTGGTGTTGGAAATTTTAATACCTAGTGAAAGGTCGAGGGCACGACCCTCGTTTTGTGAATTAACGGTCTCTCAAACAGGGCGTTGTATCTCATGTCCCCCTCAACTACATAAAACATGGTCTCCTGGGTGGTACCGTCTATGTTTACCGGCAACGTTATTTCTCCCTCAATAGTTTCACAAGCCATGTTGAATCCGTTTAGCACTCGGGCCGCAGGTACGATCTGGTCCTGTAGGCCGAGTTGTTCTACGACTCTCGATCGAATGATGTTGGTCAAGCTACCTGAATCAATTAGCAAACGTTTAACTCGAGTTTTATTCATGAGTACAGAAATTACCAGTGCATCATTATAGCGTTGCATTGTTCCTTCTGTATCCTCGTCATTGAAAGATAGAGTCCGTTCTGGTAGGTAATCTCGAGTCCGTTTTTCTCTTGTGATTGATACTTTGGTGCGTTTTATCATCAGACCTTGAGGAACATAGACCACTTAGATGATCATATGGATGACATGCTGGGGCTCGTCTTGTTTATTTTATTTATTGGAGTACCTGTTTCTGAAATGATTCTTAGCTCAATCACTCAAATATTCTCGAAGGTGACCGCTGTTGAACAACCAGGCTATTTTTTCCCTCAGTTGTCGACAATCCTCCATCATGTGGCAATGTGTGCCATGATATTTGCATATTTGGTTGGCATCCCTTTGTGTAGGATCAGTTTTCAAAGGTCGAGGCCACTTTGTTTCTTTGATGCGCCCGATAGCCGATACGATGGCAGCCGCGTCAACATTAAAGTTATACTCTGACAATCGTGGTGACTTTTTGAGTCCAATAGGTCTTTTGAAGCCGTTCTTGCTCATGAGTCCTTCAAAAGCTTTGACCTCGATCATTTCTCCTTTCATTTCATGCAAAATTTTGCCTAGATCTATTGCTCTACGATCTCCATTATACGGCTGATATCAATCTCTGTTTGACCATGTTTCTCGGTCAATATCCCTCTTGATTTTATCGACGGGTCTGATATAGCATAAACGGACCCTGGAGGAGCCCCAAGTTGATCGTCCTCAACCCTGATCTTTGATTGATACTGATTATGTACATCGACCCAAGTAACAACTGGGAATTCTATCAAATTCTACTTCAATTGCTGTGAAGCTACTGAGTTTCGAATGTTGAGCCCTTGAGTGAAAGCTTGAACAACCCAATCATCAGCGACCAGTGTCAAGTCCATCAATTCCATTTGGAATCAAGACGAATTCTTTGAGCATTTCGTTGTCCTTTTGCCTTACCTTGAAAAAGTCCGACTTTCTGGTTTCGACCTTAATGGCCCCAGCGTGTGCCTTTATGAAAGAATCTGCAAGTATAACAAATGAGTTAATAGAATTAGGTGGTAAATTAATGTACCATATCATAGCTCCCTTTGACAGGGTCTCCCAGTATTTCTTTAGCAAGACTGATTCGATCTCGTCATCCTCTAGATCATTCCTTTTGATAACACATGTATAAGAAGTGACGTGCTCGTTCGGATCGGTCGTTCCATTATACATAGGAATCTCGGGCATGCGGAACTTCTTGGGGGTTGGCTTTGGAGCCTCCCTCGGGGAGATGGTTTTTGTACGAACTTTTTGGAATCCAATCCTTTCAATGTTGGTTATGCCCCAGGGATTTGATCGACCCTGGAGTTATAAGCTTCCACCTTCTTGTCGTTTACCTCGATCTTCTTTTCCCCCGACTCAATTCACTTTGTCAGTTCTTCTAGAATCTTCATGATTGCAGGGTTGGTGTCCGACTCTTTCTCGCTCAATTTTCTTGAAACCGATTCGGCCCTGCGTACAACTTCCTAGTACGGCTCAAGCTCGACCCTACTCGGTGTGTGATTCTTGTTTTGGAGCTGGGTTATTACCATATGTTTAGCCTGCAACATTTCGAAGATCACCAGCAGGATGATCCCGCCATCTTCACCGCCACGTGTGCTTTGAGAGGCTGATCGAGCATCCCTACGGAGGGTGCCTTCGGATCGGCGGCCAAATTTCTGTTGATGGTACATGTGAATTTACGTCGATTGGATCTACATCCGAAACTCCATCGAGGCCAATCGGGGGTACATCGTTCCCTGGTGCTATGTTACCGTATTCGCCATGATGGCCGAAATCATTATCAACGTGTAGAGGTGCTGACTGAGAGTTTGACATTTTTTAGTCCTGTAATCATAGATACTTCAAAGAACAAGTGTAAAATAGTATGTGTCACGAAATTTTATACCAGGTAATCACTATTATCTTTAGCCTCACAGTGGGCGCTAAACTGTTTACCGTAAAATCGGATAACAATTGAATTTATACGCGGTTAAAAGGATACATGATTGATCACACCCAACTATGCCTTATAAAAAGGACAATGCGGTCGTTGCAAATATAACCTGAGTATTCCGCCCAGGGTCGAATCCACAGAGAATTAACCTATCAATCTCAATCTTTAGAACTACTAAACTCTTGAGAACCAACTTCCCCAGACGTTTGAATCACCGTTGATGGTTTCTTTACTAACTAAGATTGCAAGTAAATAACAAGCTGTAAACTAAAATGCTAAGGTTGTAAACAATAATGAGAAAATGCTAAGGTAATGACTTCCCCTATTGATGGAATCCCTTCTGTTTATGCTTCATACAAATTGACCAACACACCTCTATCAATCATGAACGCTCATCTTACCACAAATCTCTCCCGAGTAATCACAGTAATATACTCAATGCACTCTCCCGAGATACACTAGCTAGCTTTAATTAACACAGTTCACTTCAGATTGCACTCAAGGCTTCGTTATCCCTAATCCTGCCTTTAAACCCGCAGTTATAGATCCCTCTTATACTTTGGGAGTAGTGTTGTTCAACAATAACCTAAATATGCACTCTCTCCCGAGTTATGCACACTAAATAGGCACAGCTAATTGAGGATCCTGTCAACTAACTACAACAAGAACATAGTTGAACAAATAAAGATTGAAACTAGCAATTTGTATTCACATAAACAAGAAGTTCATCCCCCAATAGGTTCCATCAAAACCTTAGACAAATGATTTAGCTACTCATAACTATGGGTAAACAAACTAAGATAAGATTCATCATAAACTAGCAATAAAAATCAAAGAAAAGAAGAAAGATGTTTTGGGTGATCTCTCACAATTGTTTTTCTTGCCAAGATACTCTAAAATTCAATACATGCCTCTCTTGGGCGGAGTCTAGTGTTTAAAATAGAGTTTTGGGCTAAAAATCCCGTGTTTTGCACTTTAGTCCCTGAAATTTCCGCCTCCTGCCGCGGTTCTACCGCGGTCGCGGTCAAACCGCGGCCAAACATGGCCTCTGATTCTTCAATTGTCTGCGTCTGCACTCTGCCGCGGTTCTGCCGCGGTCGCGGTGAAACCGCGGTTTTTCATCCTGTTCCGTTTGGAATTTGGACGTTCACTTGGGATATTTCACGGATGGCCTCTCTTTCTTCAATTTTTGACTCCAAAAGTATTCCCTAGCCTTCCCTAGTCATATATAACCTGCAAGTCATGAAAAGCACTAATAAGAGCATTTTGTTATCACTTTTATTATCAAAACTATGCAAGAAGGCGGTTATTTAGGGCCTGAATATAGTTAAATTCACCTATTATCAACACCCCACACTTATACCTTTGCTCGTCCTCGAGCAAGCTAAACCACACTTCTAAGCCTAACCGTTTTATGCATTACCCCAAGTATGTCACACCCGCCATTTTGACGGAACCACCTAAGCACTGTGCCGGTCATACCCCAGACGCAGACTCTACTGCCATGACACACTTGCGCTCACTCTAGTTACTCTAACAGAGGTAAAGACTTAATTTTCCTTCCCGAGTCACATTCCCTCACATCAAAAATCTGAGAGATGTTCCACACACATAAAATTCAAACACAAGGAACCGAAGATAGAAAGAATTCACTCACTCTCAGCAAAAAACATTCACATGCCACACAGATACACCATAAGCTTGCCCATAGTGTAGTACTCTACTAATCGAGTTGTTTTAGTCAAAGATCAAGAGGTATTTATTTGGTTGTAATGTAGGCTAAGGGCCGGGTAGGATACATTTAGATTTAGTGACTAACCTCCTTAAGCACTTTTAATACACACTTCCTTTTATCTCAATTTCCCTGCTCAGCCTAATTATTCCTCCACATTTTTGTTTCACAGGTGACCCCTACTTTTCTTTAGGTGCAACTGGCTTCTTGTTTTTTTTAAATGCCAGTGCACTATTCAAATGATTCATTCCTGATTCCCCTTTTTTCGCTAACTCCCTACCACCCCACACTTTGACTTTTGTATGTTCCTTAGTGATTCAAGTGCTTCTCGGAGGTATAGGTTCAAACAATCAGCTATTCAAACACAAGGATATAGGTCATTATAGGGTTATCAAAGAACAGGCTTCAAGCTCAAAAGGTTAACTATGGCAATATAGACAGGTGGATTCACCATTATATATAGGCTTACATAAAGAAATGCCTCAATCATCTCTAAAATCAAACAGCTTCTATTTCGCTTTGCAAACACACATGGCAAGTTTTAGGTATCGCATGCAAGAACAGAATGCAAGTAAAATCTCACACACTTAGCATGTAACTCGTTCTGAATAAGTTTATCAACACACTCATACGAGCGTTCAAGCAAAGCAAGATGTGCAAAATTAAGGCATAGATTTACAAGTCCACAACTGAGCCTAGACGTCACACTCTCAAGTTCATTTAGTTGTTTGCAGGTGTGTACATTCAGGGTAGCATTCTAGCCTTTACCCATCTTAGTCCTAACTACAAAAGGAAAATCTACCTAACCCGGTTCAAGAAAAACCCTTAGAAAAGAATCGTGGCCAAAAGAAAAACCAAGGGGGACTTACTACACTACCTAAAAAGGAAAAAAAATAAATAAAGAAAAAAAAAACTTCATGGACTACTTCCCTCACGAGTACTTGTCCAAGTGGTCCGTCCTCAGGAAGAGTCTTCTACCCTTTTTTTTTATCCAATTTGGACCCTCAAGAGACCCGTCGAAAAGTGTCCATCGTTGGGCCAAGTCAGACTCCTCATATAAGTACAGTCAATTGTATACAACAACATCAATTTCATGCTACAACACACACAATGTCTATGTATAGTACACATATCACTAAAGCAAGTCTCCCACCCCATACTTAAAGTCATGGCATGTCCCCATGTCATATCAAGAAGGTAAAGAGCAGAAGGGTAAGAAGACTTCCCTGAGACTCAATCAGAGTCGAAGACTGTGCTGGGGTCCACATGGCAAGCTCTCCCCAAAGCACGGAACCAGGACATGAACCGGCTCTCAGACCTGGCCTGCCTCTGAGACATGGCATCCATACGTGTGTGTAGGCCCTCCACCGAGGTGCAAAGATCGGCGACCTCTTCCTCCATAGAACGCAACATAGGATGGGTGGACTGTGATATGGATAAGCCAGCCCCAGCATGGGGGCGCCGAGAGGGTCCGACACTATCATAGGATCTCCTGGATGGTGCCATAAGAACCGAGTCATCATCCTCATCATCGATATCAATAGTGGTGCGTGCACCCCTGCCCACTCTGATGCTCGAAGCTTTGAAGGCTACTTTAGGGGGCAACTCTCCATCAGTAGAATTTGTGGGGACATTCTTCCGCAGGCACAATGTAGTCACCAGGGAGGGAAAGTAGAATCCTTTTGACCTCAGCGGGGACCGTATGATCATTTCGTCACCAATAAGCCTTGCCGCATCAAAATCCTTCTTTGTGACGAAGCACCACGTCAAAAGGGCTCTTTGGAAGTTCACATCAGTCATATTGCCTGAGGGCAAGAACCGGTTGCAAATGACAGTGAGCCAACACTTAGCCAAATGGGTGAACGAATTGGAGTTCAAGGTGATGTGGTCACGTATCCAGATTGGTTGCCCCCCTGCGCAGAGTACATCAGTCATAGTATCCCAAGTGACACCTGGGGCGTCCTGGTAATAGTCGACGTCACTAGTAAACCGGGGCAGCCGCAATACCTGCCGAATAGTTTCCACTGAGGCATCTACCCATGTGCCTCGCACAGTCACCTCCCGTAGCATATGAGCTGGGCAGTTCGCATAGAACTCCCGTACAAGCATCATGTTCACCATTTCAGGTTCATCAAATAAGAACTCCATTTCCCTCCGCTGGATTTCCTCATACATCTCATCCTTTTCTGCACAGAGGGCTTCCCTGTCAATCAGTATTTCAGGGATGAAGCTCTTTGAGGCCTTGGCATGAAAGTCGTCCTCTGCCACTTCAGATTCGAACCTAGAAGCATCATAAGTAGGCTGTTGGGACGTGCCTGCCGATCTCTTTTGCTTCTTACGAGCCATATAACCTGCAAAGAATACAGAAGAACCATCAAATATATCCTACATGTGTCAGCCAGATGGTTACTCAGACTTCACCACCTGATGGCACCAAATAATATCTCCCATTTATTCCATTTAGACACTATGCCAAACCCTCAACTCGTGATGTGTTCAAAGTTACAATCTCCACAATGGCTCCACAAGCATACAACACCCTACACTTACTCCCTCAAGTGAGTCACATTAAAAATGACACCACCATTCACCAAATACAATATCACCATAACCTAGGGTAGGCCCAAAATGCCTCAAAATAGCACCACAAGCCCCAAATTCCTGGCCAAAAAGGTCCCACCACCAAGCTACACCGCAGAAATTACTTCTAGGCCTCCAAAACATCTAAACAACCTCCATAATCGAAGTAGAAGAAAGACCCAACCATTTTAGCACCAAATAAATCCACAAGAAGCAAATACAACAATAAAAACAAAGAGAAGAAGCAAAAATTGAAAGGAAATCTACAATATTCCTACCTAGGGTTTAACTAAATAAGTTTAGATCAAATTTACACTAAGTTAGAAGATGAAATAGAGAGAGAGAGAGAGAGAGAGAGAGAGAGAGAGAAACTTACTTGTTTAGTTGAGGGAAAGTGGGTGGTGAAGGTGGAAAGTAGGGGAGGATGATAATGAAGTTTTGTGAAGATGAGAGGAGAAGAGAGAAGATAGAGAGAGGTTAGAGAGAAATTAGAGAGAAAGGAGTGGGGGGGGGGGGGTTATTTTTTGTTTGTGGTTCTGGGCGGGTGGGAGAGGGTTTAGTGGTAGGTGGGAGGGTATTTTGTTTAAAGGGGAAAAGAAAAAAATTAAAACAAAACAGAAAAAAAAACTTACCTGGACTCCGTTTGCGTCTGCCGCGGTTCTGCCGCAGTTGCGGTAGGCCAAGTTCAGATGAACCGCGGTCGCGGTGCAACCGTGATGGCCAGGATTTAGAGAAGGGTCAGGACCGTAGTCGCGGTAGAACCGCAGCCTGAGCCCATCTCTGATTCTGACGCCCCTTTTTTTTTTAATTTTAAGAAGAGTTACACTTACAACAATTTCATGGGTTGCCTCCCATGCAGCGCCTGATTTAACGTCGCGGCACGATCCAGATGAGTGCAGTTAAGGCTCGCTCGACCTCCGTGGTTCAGTCAACTGCAGTTTAGACCCTTCCTTGGGCTCGCTCATACCCATATACAACTTCAATCTTTGACCATTGACTCTAAATGTACGAGAGTCATTTTCAGTGGCAACGTCAACCGCTCTTGACTGGAAAACTTCAACTACTCGAAATGGTCCAGACCATCGTGACTTCAGCTTACCCGGGAACAACCTCAGTCTTGAGTTGTATAGCAATACCATGTCCCCAGGTTTGAAATTGCGCTCAACAATGTTCTGATCGTGTAGCCTCTTCATTCTCTCTTTGTACAGCCTTGTGCTCTCAAAATCAAGATACCTGAACTCCTTGAGCTCATGCAATTCTATGACTCTTGACGTGCCCGCAGCTTCCATGTCTAAGTTTAGTTGTTTCAGTGCCCACCACGCTTTATGCTCGAGTTCTACAGGTAGGTGACAGGCCTTCCCAAACACTAACTTGTATGGTGACATACTAATTAGTGTCTTGAAAGCCGTTCTGTAGGCCCAGAGTGCATCATCTAGCTTCCTTGCCCAATCAGTTCTTGTGGCGTTCACAGTTTCGTTAACACACTCTTGATTTCCCTGTTGGATACCTCAACCTGTCCACTAGTCTGCGGGTGGTATGGAGTAGCCACCTTGTGGCGCACATCGTATTTTATAAGCAACTTTTCGAAGGCTCTATTGCAGAAGTGAGTGCCTCCGTCGCTGATAATCGCACGTGGTGTCCCAAAATGGGTGAATATGTTCTTCTTTAGAAACCCCACCACCACTTTCGCATCATTGGTGGGCAACGCTACAGCTTCCACCCACTTGGACACATAGTCTATAGCAACAAGGATGTACTTATTGCCATAGGAGCTGACGAAGGGACCCATGAAATCAATCCCCCAGACGTCGAACACTTCTATCTCCTGAATTGGGTTCATGGGCATCTTGTGGCGCCGAAAAATGTTCCCGGTGCGTTGACATTCATTACAACCCTTCACCCATGAGTGAGCATCTTTAAACACAGTCGGCCAGAAAAATCCGGCTTCTAGCACCTTTGCTGCTGTCCTGATCCCTCCAAAGTGTCCACCATAAGTCGATGCATGACAAGCCTGCAAAATAGAAGATTGTTCTATCTCGGAGACGCATCTCTAGATCATGTTATCCAGGTATATTCAAAAGAGATAGGGCTCATCCCAATAGTACAAGCGTCTTTCACGAAAAAATCGTTTCCTCTGGACCGATGAAAGGTCGTGAGGAACTATACTACTGGCTAGGTAATTGGCCAAGTCTGCATACCATGGCGCTTCCTGATGAGTAGTGGCGAGTAGTTGCTCGTCCGAAAAAGTTTCCAGAATTTCCTCAACTTCAATTGCATTTTCAGCTCCCTCAAGTCGTGATAGGTGATCAACGACTTGATTCTCAGTGCCCTTGCGGTCACGTATTTCAAGATCAAACTCTTGCAGCAGCAACACTCAACGAATCAGGCGTGGCTTAGAGTCTTTCTTTTCTATTAAGTACCTGAGAGCGGCATGGTCAGTGTAGACGATTACCTTTGATCCTATCAGGTAGGATCAAAACTTGTCGAATGCGAACACCACAGCTAGCATCTCCTTTTCAGTCACCGTATAGTTCAACTGGGCTCCACTCAGCGTTCTGCTGGCATAGTAGATTGGGTGCATCAATTTTTCCTTCCGCTGGCCCAGCACTTCCCCCACTACGTAGTCACTAGCGCACACATTAGTTCGAATGGTTGCTCCCAGTTGGGGGCAACAATGATGGGTGTTGTGACCAGCCTCTGCTTCAACTCCTCAAACGCTACCCTGCAATCATCAAAAAATACAAACGGGTGATCTTTCTCTAATAACTTACAGAGAGGTTTGGTGATTTTGGAGAAGTCTTTTATGAACCGCCGGTAGAAACCGGCATGTCCAAGAAAACTTCTGATTTCTTTGACCGAAGTTGGTGGAGGCAGCTTTGCTATTACATCAACCTTTGCTCGATCTACTTCTATTCCCTTGCTTGACACCTGGTGCCCCAAGACTATGCCTTCTTGTACCATGAAATGACACTTCTCCCAGGTCAGCACCAAATTAGTCTCGATGCACTGTTTCAGCACACACATCAGATTCACCAGGCACTCATCAAATGAACTTCCCACCACTGAGAAGTCATCCATGAACACCTCCATTATATCCTCAACCATGTCAGTGAATATGGCCATCATGCACCGTTGGAATGTGGCGGGTGCATTGCATAGGCCAAAGGGCATCCTCCTAAAGGCATAAATGCCATAAGGGCATGTGAAGGAGGTCTTCTCTCGGTCCTCAGGTGCAATGGAAATCTGATTGTACCCTGAGTACCCATCCAGAAAACAAAAGTGTGACCTCCCCGCCAATCTATCCAGCATCTGATTGATGAAGGGAAGTGGGAAGTGGTCTTTCCGGGTGGCTAGATTCAACTTTCGATAATCCATACAAATTCTCCAGCCTGTGACGGTTCTCGTTGAGATTAGTTCATTGTTGTCATTCTTCACAACCGTCATGCCACTCTTCTTAGGCACACATTGAACTGGGCTAACCTAGCTGCTGTCAGAGATTGGGAAAATAATTCCCGCATCTAACCACTTTATCACCTCCTTCTTCACCACTTCCTTCATATTTGGGTTCAGCCTCCTCTGATGTTCCCTGGAAGGTTTGTGCCCCTCTTCCAGCAGAATCTTATGCATTCAGTAAGCGGGGCTGATCCCCTTGATGTCTGCCATGGTCCACCTAATGGCAGTTTTGTACTCCTTCAATACCTGTAGAAGCTGTTGGACCTGCACATCTAACAAACCAGATGAGATAATAACAGGTAGAGTGGAGTCAGGTCCCAGAAATTCATACCTGAGGTGGCCTGGCAATGGCTTTAGTTCCAGCTTCGGTGGTTCTTCAATGGATGGCTTAGCTGGAGGAGTCTCCCTCTTTTCTAAGTGTAGGGGCTCAAACTTTAGATTTCTTTCCCAAGACCCTCTACCTTCCAGTGCCAACACCCATTCCGCCAAGTTCTCACTATTCACTTCCTCCAAATTCGTCAAACATGCAGCTAGGGGATCCTCAACCGTCAACACTTTATCATCAGACTGTACGATTACATCCACGACATCAATAAGAGAGCAATTGTCGAACTCACTTGGTCGCCTCATAGATTTCTGCACATTGAATACAATCTCTTCGTCATTGAGCCTCATCTTAAGTTCCCCGGTTTCACAATCAATAAGAGCTCTCCCTGTGGCCAAGAATGGTCTTCCTAAGATTATAGGAATTTCTTCATTCACTTTGCAATCCAATATCACAAAATCTGCAGGGAACACGAATTTCCCCACCTGAATAAGTACATCATCAAGGATCCCAAATGGACGCTTCACAGTACTATCAGCCAGCTGCAACAACATAGAGGTGGGTCTAGCTCTCACAATGCCCAACCTTTTGTAAATGACCAGGGGCATAAGATTAATGCTGGCCCCTAAATCACAAAGTGCTTTCGCAAAAGCAAAGTTTTTAATAGTGCATGGAATAGTAAAACTCCCTGGATCAGAGAGCTTTTCAGCAACAGGTCTAGTTACCACTGCATTGCACGTCTGAGTAAGTGTCACTGTGGCCAAGTCTTGGAATTCAAATTTCCGGGACATTAAATCTTTCATCATTTTTGCGTATCCAGGCATCTCCTTTAAAGCTTCAATCAACGAAATATTAACCTGAATTTGCTTGAGCATCTCAAAGAACTTTTTGTACTGCTCCTCCTTTTGAAGCTTGGCCAACCTCTGTGGAAATGGAGCAGGAGGTCTTTTCTTCCCAATCTCTTGGGACTTTTCTTTCTCAGCTACTATCTCTACTACCGGCCCTTCAACTGCTTCAGCAACTTTCTCGGTCTCCTGCTGAGTATTCTTTTCTTCCTGAGCAGGCTGGATTGTCACATCTGTCAGCCTTGTGGAATCATCTAGCTCAATGGGTACCTGAATGAGTGTCTCAGCCTATATATTGTTAGGAGCTCTCTCCTGCTCTACATCAAGATCCCTACCATTATGAAGACTCACCGCCATCAGCTGCTTCGGGCCCTGATCTTTAGGATTGATTTGGGTATCTGCAAGTAATGTCCCCTGAGGACGATTGTTCAGAGACATTGAAATTTGGCCCAATTGCACTTCAATATTTTTGATTGCTGTGTCATGTGCATCTACTCTTTCATTTATTTTTGCATTGGACCCAATCACCTATTGCATCATTGCTTCAAGTTTTCTGAACCCATCTTCTTGCCTTCCACCATGCTGTTGCTGAGGAGGGAGATACTCTTGTTGTTGACTGTTGTACCCCTGTGACCTTGGATAATGTGCCATATTGTTGGGGGGTCTCATACCTCCCATGTTTCCAGCGTTGTACTGTGGCTGAGGTGGTCTGTATGGCTGCTGAGTTTGCTGACCCCAGTTCTGATTGCCCTGTCTCTGGCATCCATAGTTTGACACATAGTTCATGTCCTCAGGGTGTTGGTGATGATGATCATGTTCAGCATTCCACGGATTACCAATTGGCTAACTAATGCAAGATGTGCACAAGCCCCCATTGGTGGTATCTACAATGTGCACTTGCTGTTTCTGCCCCGATTCCTCCACCTTTTTGGTGAGTATGCTCATCTGTGTCAAAAGGGTCGCCACATTTTCAGCCATGGAATTTGATGGGTCAAAAGGCACTGAGTGTACCACTGGAGTGATAGGTGCATTCCTCGTCGTCCACCCCGAATTTTGAGCCATTTTGTAAAGCAGACTCTGACCTTCTCTCCAAATTTTGCTCAAAAATACCCCACCAGCTGAGGCATCTACAATGTTCTTCATGCTATCTGACAGTCCCATGTAAAACCATTGTCCCAACATCTAATCTGGAATACCATGGTGTGGACATATAACCAACATTCCTTTAAACCAGCTCCATGTCTCATGCAGTGTCTCCATTAGTTTCTGTTTAAAGCTCATGATCTCATCAATTTGTTGAGCTGTTTTGTTGGGCGGGTGGAACTTGATGTGAAATTGGTTGACTAACTCATCCCAAGTTTCTATAGAGTTTATGGGGAGTGAGTTTAGCCAGACCTGAGCAGCTCCTGTCACCGAGAATGGAAATAATAACAGTCTAATTGCTTCTGGAGTTACGTTGGGTTGCCTTTGAGTTTTGCAAATCGATAGGAAGTTCTTCAAGTGCTGTTGAGGATCTTCGGCTAGTGTCCCAGAAAATAATCCCTTGTTTTGCAGCAAATGCAGCATGTTGTTCGTGATCTAGAACGATTCAGCTTGTATCGTGGGCACAACAATGGCAGTGGCCAGATTGTCAGCTGTGGGTTGTGCCCAGTCATATAGTGCAGCCTCAGGCACAGGAAGTGACCTATCTCTGACATTTCCATTGACGTTGTCTACGTCACCCATGTCAATTTCGAGGTTGTGTGTTTGATAAGGTTGTTGAAGTCTTTTGTTAGCACGGATCAATATCCGGAATGTTTTCTCTGGGTCTGAGAGTCCTTTAAGTACTTCTCTAGTCCTCGTAGAGTTTCTAGGCATACACCTGTGCAACCACGTCAACAACCGTCAAAAATTTTCAATCAAATCTTGGTATAGAGAAGACTGACTATACTAAGAATTTGTTGTATTTCTATCAATGGTAATTGATAATTCCGTTAATTCCCCGGCAATGGCGCCAAAATTTGATCACGCCCAACTATGCCTTATAAAAAGGACAATGCGGTCGTTGCAAATATAACCTGAGTATTCCGCCCAGGGTCGAATCCACAGAGAATTAACCTATCAATCTCAATCTTTAGAACTACTAAACTCTTGAGAACCAACTTCCCCAGACGATTGAATCACCGTTGATGGTTTCTTTGCTAACTAAGATTGCAAGTAAATAAGAATATGTAAACTAAAATGCTAAGATTGTAAACAATAATGAGAAAATGCTAAGGTTAATGACTTCCCCTATTGATGGAATCCCTTCTGTTTATGCTTCATACAAATTGACCAACACACCTCTATCAATCATGAACGCTCATCTTACCACAAATCTCTCCCGAGTAATCACAGTAATATACTCAATGCACTCTCCCGAGATACACTAGATAGCTTTAATTAACACAGTTCACTTCAGATTGCACTCAAGACTTCGTTATCCCTAATCCCGCCTTTAAACCCGCAGTGATAGATCCCTCTTATACTTTGGGAGTAGTGTTGTTCAACAATAACCTAAATATGCACTCTCTCCCGAGTTATGCACACTAAATAGGCACAACTAATTGAGGATCCTGTCAATTAACTACAACAAGAACATAGTTGAACAAATAAAGATTGAAACTAGCAATTTGTATTCACATAAACAAGAAGTTCATCTCCCGATAGGTTCCATCAAAACCTTAGACAAAGGATTTAGCTACTCATAACTATGGGTAAACAAACTAAGATAAGATTCATCGTAAACTAGCAATAAAAATCAAAGAAAAGAAGAAAAATGTTTTGGGTGATCTCTCACAATTGTTTTTCTTGCCAAGATACTCTAAAATTCAATACATGCCTCTCTTGGGCGGAGTCTAGTGTTTAAAATAGGGTTTTGGGCTAAAAATCCTGTGTTTTGCACTTTAGTCCCTGAACTTTCTCGCGCCTGCCGCGGTTCTGCCGTGGTCGCGGTAGAACCGCGGCCAAACAGCTCCTCTGAATCTCCTTCTGTCCGCGAGCAGTCTTCACCGCGGTTCTGCCGCGATCGCGGTGGAACCGCGGCAGAATCATTTCTCTGATTCTTCAGCCTGTTTTTGTGTGGTTCACTTGGGATATTTCACGGATGACCTCTCTTTCTTCAATTTTTGACTCCAAAAGTACTCCCTAGCCTTCCCTAGTCATATATAACCTGCAAGTCATGAAAAGCACTAATAAGAGCATTTTGTTATCACTTTTATTATCAAAACTATGCAAGAAGGCGGTTATTTAGGGCCTGAATATAGTTAAATTCACCTATTATCAACACCCCACTTGGTACAAATTAGGAAGAATGGATTAGTATTGAAATTGACGATAAAAAAATAAATACAAACAACACAAATTGAATAGTCTTGGCCCTCGAGTTCAGTCACCATTGAATCAAAATATGTTTCAATTGACTTATGAATAGAGTAACAAGATAATGAAAGCTAGAAAAAGATAGTATATTGCTTTGTATTGCGTGAATATGATATTTTTAACATATGATCAGACCCTCTTTACATAGCAGGGAGTCCTACTCTTTATACAGTTCAATATGAGGTAACAAATCTCATGATTAGCTAATTAATCAGCCTCTTCTTGATACGTGCCGGGATTTCCGCCATGATCCTCGTCCAATTGCGGATATTTCGGCTTTCCGTTATTTGGCTCGGTAAGTTTCCCTCGATTGTGCTCGGTATCGATCCTGGTCGATCTCGATCTTGATCGGTCTCTAGGTCATGAGCTCCACGATCTACCTTTGCACCATGGTTCGGTATAACACGAGGTCGAACCTTGACCTATCATGTTCCAATCCCGATTAGTCACACAAAAAGCAAGCCCGGTTTTGACCGTATACAAAAAGTTTTAGTAAATTAATATCAAACATTTGGCCTTAATTTTCTTTGTTCCCATAAGTAAAACTGCATTTTGGTACACAGATATCCCTAACAGCTCTATATTTCGCACTGCCGTCTCACTTTCATTAAGGGTCTGATTATTTCAGGAATACATAACATTAAATTGATAATAGGTGAGAATAAAAATCCAATTTACTGTGGCACCATATAAAATTATGAGAATCATTTCGTCAAAAGTTTTATTTAACTTGTTAAAGAAGGAATTGGTTTCTCTTTTTAGAAGGTATTTAATAGTTTGAACATATGTGATCTATCCATTGCAAATCTAAAATTTTGTTGTCTTAAATTACGTCCGTAGTAATAGTTTAAAATAAGATTTTCAATCACAACACTTATTTCTTTGTTCCCAATTTACTGGTAAACTTCAGAATCTATGGTTTCTAGTATTTTCTAAGATCACATGAATAATGGCTAAATAACCTTACCCAAAAATAACCATATCTTCTTAGTCAGCCCTAAATATGGATAAATGAGGAGGTTGCAAAGACATTATGAGAAGTGTAGAACTATGGTAACTATTGAGGTGGGTGACCATTTTTTTGTTAAAAGTTTAAAGTTATTAGGGAGAACACATCTTTATTTACTTAATTATCCTCTTCCTAATTTATGTGGTGCAGATCGAATTTCGTGAGTCAAACTTCATAATTTTAATCTTAATTTAATCATATAATTTTTAAATTTTTAAAAAATAAAATTTATCTTTGAAAAAAATATAAAAACCAAAAATAATTATAAGTTTATTTTTAAAAATTTAAAATATTTAAAAGGCATACGAAAAAGTCACAACCAATGTAAAACTTAATTAAATCTTGAAATCTGAACAGTGCACGTAAATTGAGACGGAAAAAGTAAATTTTGGACGGCAAGCATTTGAGAAAATAGCACTCTTGCATCATAATGTGAGAGTATACGGATACTGATGCTTTTTCATTGGAAAATGAAATTAAACCAAGCTAAATGCTTCGAGGACGTCCACGTTTCATCAGTGTCCGTTTCATCAATCATCATGCACGACTTGTTTTAGGCAAAGCTAATACGTAAATGTAGCCTTGTAATCCTCCCAGAGCTGATCCACAGATTTTCCTAGCATGTCACAGAAATAGCTATCGCTATAAGCATCTCTCATCTTCTTGTTGAGTTCCACCACGAACCCA